>NW_028167552.1:0-18137 GCF_963513975.1 Fringilla coelebs
TTAATTCTGGGTTAATTTGGGGATATTTTTAGGAAATTTTGGGATTATTTTGGGGATAATTTCTGGAAATTTCCGGATAATTTTGGATCAATTCTGGGGATAATTTTAGGTTATTTTTGGGTTAATTTCAGGAAATTTCAGGAAAATTTTGGGTTAATTTTGGGATAATTTTAGGAAAATTTTGAGATAATTTTGGGATAATTCCAGGTTAATTTTAGGATAATTTTGGGATCATTTGGGGTTAATTTTGGGGATAATTTTGGGTAAATTTTTGTGCAATTTTGGGATAATTTTTGGATAATTTTGGGATAATTTTAGGAAAATTTTGAGATAATTTTGGGATAATTCCAGGTAAATTTTAGGATATTTTTGGAATGTTTTTAGGATAATTTTTGGATAATTTTGGATCAATTTCGGGATAATTTTGGGTTAATTTGGGTTAATTTCAGGAAATTTCAGGAAAATTTTAGGATAATTTTGGGTCAATTTCAGGTTATTTTTGGGATAATTTCGGAATAAATTTTGGGATTAATTTTGGGATTAATTTTGGGATTATTTGGAATAATTTTGAAATATTTTTGGAATAATTCCGGTGCTGATTTTGGGATAATTTTCGGATCATTTTCCTGGGAGGCTAATCCATGTTATTTTCATGCTAATTTATGCTAATTTATGCTAATTTATGCTAATTTCCCAGGGCGGGAGAAGGGGCGCTGCGTGGCCTCCGAGTATTTCCTGGAGCCGGAGCTGAACTTGGTCACCGAGAACACCGAGAACATCCTCAGTGAGCAGCGGGGAAAATTCCGGAATTCCGGGAATTTGGGAATTTTGGGGATTTTTGGGGATTTTTTGGGGATTTTTGGGGGATTTTTGGGGATTTTTGGGGGATTTTTGGGGATTTTTGGGGGGAATTTTGGGAAATATTTTGAATTTTTGGGGGGAATTTTGGAGGAATTTTTAGGGAATTTGGGGGGAATTTTTTGGGAATTTTTGGGGAATTTTGGGGGGAATTTTTTGGGAATTTTGGGGGGAATTTTGGGAAATATTTTGAATTTTTGGGGGAATTTTGGAGGAATTTTTGGGGATTTTTTGGGGAATTTTGGGGGAATTTGGGGGAATATTTTGAATTTTGGGGGGAATTTTGGAGGAATTTTTAGGGGAATTTGGGGGAATTTTGAATTTTGGGGGGAATTTTGGGGGAATTTTGGGGGGAATTTTTGGGGAATTTTGGGGGGAATTTTGGGAAATATTTTGAATTTTTGGGGAAATTTTGGAGGAATTTTTAGGGCATTTTGGGGGAATTTTGGGGGAATTTGGGGATTTTTTCACTCTGAAAAATCTGGATTTTTTTGGGGAGGTTCCTGAGACTCTCAGCCTGGATTTGGGCTGGATTTTGGGTGAATTTGGGTGAATTTGGGGTTGATCTGGGGCTGATTTTTGGGCGAATCTGGGGAAGATTTGAGGGAATTTGGGGAGGATTTGGGGGAGATTTTTGGCGTTTTTTGGGATTTTTTTCACTCTGAAAAATCTGGATTTTTTGGGGGAGTTTCCCGAAACTCTCAGGCTGGATTTGGGCTGGATTTTGGGTGGATTTTGGGTGAATTTGGGGTGAATTTGGGGGAGATTTTGGGCTGAATTTGGGCTGGATTTAGGGAAGATTTGGGGAGGATTTGGGGAAGATTTTTGGCGTTTTTTGGGATTTTTTCACTCTGAAAAATCCGGATTTTTGGGGGGAGGTTCCCGAAACTCTCAGGCTGAATTTGGGGTGAATTTGGGTGGATTTGGGGAAGATTTGAGGGAATTTGGGGAGGATTTGGGGTTGATTTTGGGCTGGATTTGGGGAAGATTTGGGGAGGATTTGGGAGAGATTTTTGGCATTTTTTGGGATTTTTTCACTCTGAAAAATCTGGATGTTTTTGGGGAGGTTCCCAAGGCTCTTGGGCTGGATTTGGGCTGAATTTTGGGTGGATTTGGGGTGGATTTTGGGCGTTTCCCGATGTTTTTTGACCCCCCCCCAGAGACGGTGAGGACGGCCACGCCCTTCCCCATGGTCAGCCTCTTCCTGGTCTTCACCGCCTTCGTCATCAGCAACGTGGGGCACATCCGGCCCCAGAGGACCCTCCTGGCCTTCGTCTCGGGCATCTTCTTCATCCTCTCGGGTGAGGGAGACCCCCCAGAATCAGAAAAACCCCAAAAAATTCGGATTTGTCCCCAAAAATCTGCACCAAAATCAGCCCCGGATCCTTCGTTCCACCCCGGGGTCTTTGTTGTTCTCTTGAGAGTGGGGGCCCCAAAATTGGCTCAAATCAGCCCAAAATTGTCTCAAATCAGCCCAAAATGGATCCAGAGAGTCCCCAGGATCCTTCAAAATCAGAAAACCCCCAAAAAATCGGATTTTCCCCCAAAAATCTGCACCAAAATCGGCCCCGGATCCTTCGTTCCACCCCTGGGACATCGTTGTCCTTTTTAGAGTGGGGGCTCCAAAATGGACCCAAATCCCCCCAAAATTGGCCCAAATCACCCAAAAATTGGCTCAAATCATCCCAAAATGGATCCAGAGAGTCCCCAGGATCCTTCAAAATCAGAAAACTCCCAAAAAATCGGATTTGTCCCCAAAAATCTGCTCCAAATTCAACCCCGTTCCACCCTCTTGTCTTCTTTAGAATGGGAGCCCCAAAATTGGCTCAAATCACCCCAAAATTCCCAGAATTTTCCCACATTTCCCGGAATTTTTCCAAAATTTCCCAAATTTCCCCCAAACCCCTCCTCAAACTCCCATTTCTCCCTCTTCAATCCCAGATTTTTCCCCATTTTCCCCCCTTTTTTCCCATTTCCTCCCCATTTCTCCCCCAAATTTTCGAGAATTTTCCCAATTTTTCCAGAATTTCCTGGAATTTTCCAGAATTTCCCCCCAAACCCCTCCTCAAACTCATTTCTCCCCCCTAAATCCCCAATTTCCCCCCCATTTTTTCCCCATTTTCCCCCCATTTTTCCCATTTCCTCCCCATTTCTCCCCCAAATTTTCCTTAAATTCCCCCAAATTTCCCCAAATTCCCCCAAATTTCCCAAAATTTCCCAAATTTCCCCCCAAACCCCTCCTCAAACTCTCATTTCTCCCCCTTCCATCCCACATTTTTCCCCATTTCCCCCCATTTCTCCCCAAAATTTCCCGGAATTTTTAGGAATTTCCCCAAATTTTCCAGAATTTCCCAAAATTTCCCAAATTTCCCCCCAAGCCCCTCCTCAAACTCTCATTTCTCCCCCTTCAATCCCCAATTTTCTCCCCATTTCCCCTCCGTTTTTTGCCCATTTCCCCCCCATTTCTCCCCAAAATTTCCCAGAATTTTTAGGAATTTCCCCAAATTTTCCAGAATTTTCACAGAATTTTCCAGAATTTCCAGGAATTTTCCCAAATCCCCCAAACCCCTCCTCAAACTCTCATTTCTCCCTCTTCAATCCCCATTTTTCCCCCATTTCCCCCAATTTTTTGCCATTTTTCCCCATTTCTGTTCCCAAATCCCCCCGAATTTTCTAGAATTTTCCAGAATTTTCCAGAATTTTCCCAAATTTTCCCAAATTTTCCAGAATTTCCAGGAATTTTTCCAAATTTCCCCCCAAACCCCTCCTCAAACTCTCATTTCTCCCTCTTCAATCCCCAATTTTTTCCCCATTTTTTTCCATTTTTCCCCATTTTTTGCATTTTCCCCCTGGTTTTTTGTCATTTCCCCCCCCAATTTTCCTGGAATTTCCCAGAATTTCCCGGAATTCCCCAAAATTTCCCAGAATTTCCCAAATTTCCCCCCAAACCCCTCCCCAAACTCTCATTTCTCCCTCTTCAATCCCCATTTTTTCCCCCATTTCCCCCCCATTTTTTGACATCTTTTCCCCATTTCTGCCCCCAAATCCCCCTAAATTTTCCAGAATTTTCCAGAATTTTCCAGAATTTTCCAAAATTTCCCAAATTTCCCCCAAACCCCTCCTCAAACTCCCATTTCTCCCTCTTCAATCCCAGATTTTTCCCCATTTTCCCCCCCTTTTTTCCCATTTCCTCCCCATTTCTCCCCCAAATTTTCGAGAATTTTCCCAATTTTTCCAGAATTTCCTGGAATTTTCCAGAATTTCCCCCCAAACCCCTCCTCAAACTCATTTCTCCCCCCTAAATCCCCAATTTCCCCCCCATTTTTTCCCCATTTTCCCCCCATTTTTCCCATTTCCTCCCCATTTCTCCCCCAAATTTTCCTTAAATTCCCCCAAATTTCCCCAAATTCCCCCAAATTTCCCAAAATTTCCCAAATTTCCCCCAAACCCCTCCTCAAACTCTCATTTCTCCCTCTTCAATCCCCATTTTTTTCCCCAATTCCCCCAATTTTTTGCCATTTTTCCCCATTTCTGTTCCCAAATCCCCCCGAATTTTCTAGAATTTCCCAGAATTTTCCAGAATTTCCCCCAAATTTCCCCAAATTCCCCAAAATTTCCCGGATTTTCCCAAATTTCCCCCCAAACCCCTCCTCAAACTCATTTCTCCCCCCTAAATCCCCAATTTCCCCCCCATTTTTTCCCCATTTTCCCCCCATTTTTTCCCATTTCCTCCCCATTTCTCCCCCAAATTTTCCTTAAATTCCCCCAAATTTCCCCAAATTCCCCCAAATTTCCCAAAATTTCCCAAATTTCCCCCCAAACCCCTCCTCAAACTCCCATTTCTCCCCCTTCCATCCCAAATTTTCTCCCCATTTCCCCCCCATTTCTCCCCAAAATTTCCCGGAATTTTTAGGAATTTCCCAAATTTTCCAGAATTTCCCAAAATTTCCCAAATTTCCCCCAAACCCCTCCCCAAACTCTCATTTCTCTCCCTTCAATCCCAATTTTTCCCCATTTCCCCCCCATTTTTTGTCATCTTTTCCCCATTTCTGCCCCCAAATCCCCCTAAATTTTCCAGAATTTTCCAGAATTTTCCAGAATTTCCCAAAATTTCCCAAATTTCCCCCAAACCCCTCCCCAAACTCTCATTTCTCCCTCTTCAATCCCCAATTTTCTCCCCATTTCCCCTCCTGTTTTTTGCCCATTTCCCCCCCATTTTTTTGCCATTTTTCCCCATTTCTGCCCCAAATTTTCGAGAATTTTCCCAATTTTTCCAGAATTTCCCAGTATTTTCCAGAATTTCCTGGATTTTTCCCAAATTTCCCCCAAACCCCTTCCTCAAACTCATTTCTCCCCCCTAAATCCCCAATTTCCCCCCCATTTTTTCCCCATTTTCCCCCCATTTTTTCCCATTTCCTCCCCATTTCTCCCCCAAATTTTCCTTAAATTCCCCCAAATTTCCCCAAATTCCCCCAAATTTCCCAAAATTTCCCAAATTTCCCCCCAAACCCCTTCCATCCCACATTTTCTCCCCATTTCCCCCCCATTTCTCCCCAAAATTTCCCGGAATTTTTAGGAATTTCCCAAATTTTCCAGAATTTTCCAAAATTTCCCAAATTTCCCCCAAACCCCTCCTCAAACTCCCAATTCTCCCCCTTCCATCCCACATTTTTCCCCATTTTCCCCCCATTTTTTCCCCATTTCCCCCCCATTTTTTGCCATTTTTTCCCCATTTCTCCCCCAAATTTTCCAGAATTTTCCAGAATTTCCCAGAATTTTCCCAATTTTCCCCGAATTTTCCAGAATTTTCCCAGATTTCCCCCCAAACCCCTCCTCCAACTCGTTTCTCCCCCTTCCATCCCACATTTTTCCCCATTTCCCCCCAATTTCCCCCCCATTTTTCCCCCATTCCCCCCCAATTTTTTCCCCCTTTTTTTTCCCTTTTCCCCCCCGGATCTCCGGGCGTTCCGGGCGGTTCCGCGGAACGTTCTGGAATTTCCCTGTGCCCAGGGCTGTCCCTGGTGGTGGGGCTGGTTCTCTACATCTCCAGCATCAACGACGAGGTGATGAACCGGCCCGGCGGCTCCGAGCAGTACTTCCAGTACCGCTACGGCTGGAGCTTCGCCTTCGCCGCCTCCTCCTTCCTCCTCAAAGAGGTCAGTCCCAAAAAAACCCAAAATTTTGATTTTTGGGGGAAAAAATGGGATTTTTAGGCGAAAAAATGGAGTTTCTAGGCGAAAAAATGAAATTTTTAGGTGAAAAAATGGGATTTTTACGGCGAAAAATGTGAATTTTACATGGAAAAAGAGTGGGGGAAATCGGGTTTTCCATGAGTGTTCCGGGTTTTACAAATCAGGGATTTGAGGGAAAAGAAATTGAGATTTTTGGGAGGAAAATTGGGAATTTTTGGTGAAAAAATGGAGTTTCTAGGTGAAAAAATGGAGTTTCTACGTTAAAAAAAGGGATTTTTACGTTAAAAAATGTGAATTTTACACGGAAAAAGAGGGGGGAAATCGGGTTTTCCATGAGTGTTCCGGGTTTTACAA
Source organism: Fringilla coelebs (assembly GCF_963513975.1). Lineage (NCBI taxonomy): Eukaryota > Metazoa > Chordata > Aves > Passeriformes > Fringillidae > Fringilla > Fringilla coelebs. The sequence continues at coordinate 6,405 of NW_028167552.1, forward strand.
ATCAGGGATTTGAGGGAAAAATATCTGGGATTTTTGGGAGGAAAAAATGGGAATTTTGGGTGAAGAAATTGGGATTTTGGGGTGAAAAAAGGGACTTTGGGGTGCGGCTCCGAGCAGTACTTCCAGTACCGCTACGGCTGGAGCTTCGCCTTCGCCGCCTCCTCCTTCCTCCTCAAAGAGGTCAGTCCCAAAAAAAAACCCAAAATTTTGATTTTTGGGGGAAAAAATGGGATTTTTAGGCGAAAAAATGAAATTTTTAGGTGAAAAAATGGAATTTTTAGGTGAAAAAATGGGATTTTTACGGGAAAAAATGTGAATTTTACACAGAAAAAAAGGGGGGGAAATCGGGTTTTCCATGAGTGTTCGGTGTTTTACAAATCAGGGATTTTAGGGAGAAAAATTTGGGAATTTTGGGAGGAAAAATGGGAATTTTAGGTGGAAAAATGGGGGTTTTATGTCAAAAAATGAGATTTTGATGCCAAAAATAGAAGGTCATTTTTATGGGGGAAATGGGAATTTTATACCCAAAAGAATTTGGGAAAAATCAGGTTTTGTCAAGAATTTTTGGGGTTTTAGGGAAAAATTGGGATTTGGGGTGGAAAAATTGGAGATTTTACATCAAAAAATGGGATTTTATGGGGAAAAATGGAATTTTTACACCCCAAAAAAGTGGAAATATTCAGGTTTTCCCAAAGTATTCGGGGTTTTCCAAAGTCGGAAAGTTTAGGGGGAAAAAATTTGGGATTTTGGGTGAAAAATTCCCAAATTTAGCTCGAGATTCCATCGGGAGCCCCTCCCCCTTCGCCTCCTCCCAAGGACGCGGCCCCTTTAAGAGAAACCACGCCCACGCAGCATCATTTGAATAACCACGCCCATTGAGGAAGGGTGATGCCACGCCCAATCCATAGAAATCAATGGGAGCTAAGCCACGCCTCCTCCATAGAAATCAATGTGGGATAAGCCACGCCCACTCCATAGAAATCAATTGGAGCTAAGCCACGCCCACTCCGTAGCATTCAATGATAAGCCACGCCCCCCCCGAAACCTGTGGAGGATAAGCCACACCCACTCCATAGAATGTAATGAGAGCCAAGCCACGCCTCCTCCATAGAAATCAAGAGCAGCTAAGCCACGCCCCCTCCATAGAAAGCAATGTGTGACAGGTGTCACTCAGGTGTGGCAGGAGTCATTCAGGTGTGACAGGTGTCACTCAGGTGTGACAGGTGTCATTCAGGGGACACTCAGGTGTGACAGGTGTCACTCACGTGTCACTCAGGTGTGATAGGAGTCAGTTGTCACTCAGGTGTGTCACCTGTCACTCAGGTGTCACTCAGGTGTGTCACCTGTCACTCAGGTGTTACTCAGGTGCGTCAGGAGTCACTCAGGTGTGTCACCTGTCACTCAGGTGTCACTCAGGAGTCACTCAGGTGTCACTCAGGTGTGTCACCTGTCACTCAGGTGTGTCTCTCCCCGCAGGACGCGGGAGTGATGTCGGTGTACTGAGGTGTATCACCTGTCACTCAGGTGTCACTCAGGTGTGACAGGAGTCACTCAGGTGTGTCACCTGTCACTCAGGTGTGTCACCTTTCACTCAGGTGTGACAGAGCTGTCACTCAGGGGACACTCGGGTGTGACAGGAATCACTCAGATGTGTTATCTGTCACTCAGGTGTGTCACCTGTCACTCAGATGACACTCAGGTGTGACTGCTGTCACTCAGGTGTGTCACCTGTCAGTCACGGGACACTCAGCTGTCACTCAGGTGTGTCACCTGTCACTCAGGAGTCACTCAGGTGTGTCACCTGTCACTCAGGTGTGACAGAGCTGTCACTCAGGTGTCACTCAGGTGTCACTCAGGTGTGACAGAGCTGTCACTCAGGGGTCACTCAGGTGTGTCACTTGTCACTCAGGTGTGTCACCTTTCACTCAGGTGGGACAGAGCTGTCACTCAGGTGTCACTCAGGTGTGTCACCTGTCACTCAGGTGTCACTCAGGTGTGTCCCCTCTCTCCCCAGGGCGCGGGAGTGATGTCGGTGTACTGAGGTGTATCACCTGTCACTCAGGTGTCACTCAGGTGTCACTCAGGTGTATCACCTGTCACTCAGGAGTCACTCAGGTGTCACTCAGGAGTCACTCAGGTGTGTCACCTGTCACTCAGGAGTCACTCAGGTGTGTCACCTGTCACTCAGGTGTGTCACCTGTCACTCAGGTGTGACAGGAGTCACTCAGGTGTGTCACCTGTCACTCAGGTGTGTCACCTGTCACTCAGGTGTCAGTCAGGTGTGTCACCTGTCACTCAGGTGTCACTCAGGTGTGTCACCTGTCACTCAGGTGTGTCACCTGTTACTCAGGGGACACTCAGGTGTGTCACCTGTCACTCAGGTGTGTCACCTGTTACTCAGGTGTGTCACCTGTCACTCAGGTGTGTCACCTGTTACTCAGGGGACACTCAGGTGTGTCACCTGTTACTCAGGTGTGTCACCTGTCACTCAGGTGTGTCACCTGTCACTCAGGTGTCACTCAGGTGTCACTCAGGTGTGTCACCTGTCACTCAGGTGTGTCACCTGTCACTCAGGTGTCACTCAGGTGTCACTCAGGTGTGTCACCTGTCACTCAGGTGTCACTCAGGTGTCACTCAGGTGTGTCACCTGTCACTCAGGTGTCACTCAGGTGTATCACCTGTCACTCAGGTGTCACTCAGGTGTATCACCTGTCACTCAGGTGTCACTCAGGTGTCACTCAGGTGTGACAGGAGTCACTCAGGTGTCACACCTGTCACTCAGGTGTCACTCAGGTGTGACAGGAGTCACTCAGGTGTGTCACCTGTCACTCAGGTGTGTCACTCAGGTGTCACTCAGGTATGTCCCCTCTCTCCCCAGGGCGCGGGAGTGATGTCGGTGTACCTGTTCACCAAGCGCTACGCGGAGGAGGAGCTGTGCCGGGCCCCGCCCCACCTGCTGCGGCCGCGCCTCAGCACCTGCTCGGGGCTGTCGGGGCAGTTCCTGCAGCCGCGGGCGTGGCCCCGCGCCCGCAGCCCCTCGGACGCCTCCTCGGACGTCTCCATCCAGATGACCCAGAACTACCCCCCGGCCATCAAGTACCCCCAGAGACCCCCCCCGCACCCGCACCTGTCCACCTCGCCCTGCTAGGGCGCACCTGGGCACACCTGGGGGCACACCTGGGCACACCTGGGAGTGCCTGGGGGCGCCTGGGAGTGCCTGGGGGGCGTGGGAATAGAGCTGGGGGCGTGACAAGGGCTTGGGGACACACCTGGGAGGGCTTGGGGACACACCTGGGCACACCTGGGCATACCTGGGCACACCTGGGCACACCTGGGAGGGCTTAGGGACACACCTGGGCACGCCTGGGCACACCTGGGGGCGCCTGGGAGTGCCTGGGGGGCGTGGGAATAGAGCTGGGGGCGTGACAAGGGCTTGGGGACACACCTGGGCGCACCTGGGCACACCTGGGAGTGCCCAGGCACACCTGGGAGGGCTTGGGGACACACCTGGGCACACCTGGGGGGGCTTGGGGGCACCTGGGCACACCTGGGAGTGCCTGGGGGCACCTGGAGGGCATGGGAATAGAGCTGGGGGCGTGACAAGGGCTTGGGGACACACCTGGGCACACCTGGGAGTGCCTGGAGGTGTGGGAATAGAGCTGGGGGCGTGACAAGGGCTTGGGGACACACCTGGGAGGGCTTGGGGACACACCTGGGCACACCTGGGACTGCCTGGGGGCGCCTGGGGGCGCCTGGGAGTGCCTGGGGGGTTTGGGAATGCAGCTGGGGTTGTAACAAGGGCTTGGGGACACACCTGGGCACACCTGGGAGGGCTTAGGGACACACCTGGGCGCACCTGGGGGCGCCTGGGAGTGCCTGGGGGGCGTGGGAATAGAGCTGGGGGTGTGACAAGGGCTTGGGGACACACCTGGGGGCACCTGGGAGGGCTTGGGGACACACCTGGGCACACCTGGGATACACCTGGGCACACCTGGGGGCGCCTGGGAGTGCCTGGGGGGCGTGGGAGGAGAGCTGGGGTGTGACAAGGGCTTGGGGACACACCTGGGAGGGCTTGGGGACACACCTGGGCACACCTGGGCATACCTGGGCATACCTGGGATACACCTGGGAGTGCCTGGGGGGCGTGGGAATAGAGCTGGGGGCATGACAAGGGCTTGGGGACACACCTGGGAGGGCTTGGGGGACACACCTGGGCACACCTGGAGGGGGTTGGGAACACACCTGGGGGCACCTGAGACACATCTGGGCACGCCTGGGTAATCTGGGACACACCTGGGAACACCTGGGCATGCCTGGGGCACACCTGTGCACACCTGGGTAATGTGAGACACACCTGGGCACACCTGGGGGGACAGGGACACACCTGGGCACACCTGGGCACACCTGGGGGCACCTGGAGGTCTTGGGGACACACCTGAGACACACCTGGGCACACCTGGGACACACCTGGGGGCACCTGAGAGGTCTTGGGGACACACCTGGGACACACCCGGGGGGACAGGGACACACCTGGGCACACCTGGGCACACCTGGGGGGACAGGGACACACCTGGGCATACCTGGGGGGACAGGGACACACCTGGGCACACCTGGGACACACCTGGGGGCACCTGAGAGGTCTTGGGGACACACCTGGGCACACCTGGGGGCACCTGGGACACACCTGGGGACACACCTGGGCACACCTGGGGGGACAGGGACACACCTGGGCACACCCGGAGTCATTTCGGAACACCTGGCCCATCCCCCACCCCACCCCCACCCCGCGGCCGCCATCTTGATGACGTCATCTCGGTGATTTTTGGGGCCACCATCTTGGCCAAGCAGCAGCAGCCAATCAGAGGCCAGGATCGGATCGACGGCCATCTTGGCTCGGCAGCCATTTTGTTCTGTCGGCGACAGCCAATGAGGGACCAGGAATGGCTCGGGAGCCATTTTGGATGGGGGGCGGCAGCCAATGAGAGACAAGGATCACCTCGGCGGCCATCTTGTCCACCTGGAATCAGCCAATGAGAGACAAGGATCACCTCGGCTGCCAGCTTGATTGGGTAGGATCAACCAATGGGAGACAAGGATCACCTCGGTGGCCATTTTGTCCATCTGGAATCAGCCAATGAGAGACAAGGATCACTTTGGCGGCCATCTTTATTAGGTAGGATTAACCAATGAGAGACAAGGATCACTTTGGCAGCCATCTTTATTAGGTAGGATTAACCAATGAGAGACAAGGATCACTTTGGCCGCCATCTTTATTAGGTAGGATTAACCAATGAGAGACAAGGATCACTTTGGCAGCCATTTTGTTTATCTGGAATCAGCCAATGGGAGACAAGGATCCCTTTGGCGGCCATCTTGTTTATCTGGAATCAGCCAATGGGAGACAAGGATCACATCGGCGGCCATCTTGTCCACCTGGAACCAGCCAATAGGAGGGAAGGATCCCCTCGGTGGCCATCTTGTCCATCTGGAATCAGCCAATGGGAGGCAAGGATCACCTCGGCGGCCATCTTGTCCATCTAGAATCACTCGGCGGAGGGTCACGTGACCCCCCCCCGGCATTTTCCCGCCATTTTGGCTCCGCCCACATTTCCCAGGGTGTCCCCGTGACCTCTGACCCCGCCCCCGGGGGGTGGGGGAGGGGCCAGGGTCGGTTTTTTGGGGTGGGGGAGGGGAGGGAGACCCCAAATCGGGGAGGGGTGGGCCGGGGGGGAGGGGCTTAGGGGGGTTCCGCCCCCCCGAATTCCTGTGGCAATAAAACGGCTCCGATATGTAGCGACCCCTCCCCCCCCCAATAAATAAATAATTAATTAATTAATTAAAGGGGGGGAGGGGTAAAAAAAGCAAAAAAAAAAAATTTTAAAAAAAATTGGGGGGGGGAAGGGGAGGGGGGGAGGGGTGGAAGCCCCGCCCCCCCCCGTGTACGATATGTAAATAAGGGATCACGTGACCTCAATAAAGGATTTGAAACTGTTCTGGGCGGGGCCTGAGCCCAAAATTAAACTGGGAACCCCAAAAATCCAACTGGGAACCCCAAAATCCAACTGGGAACCCCAAAATCAAACTGGGAACCCCAAAAATGCTACTGGGAGGCCCAAAATCCAACTGGGAATGTCAAAAAATAAACTGGGAGCCCCAAAAATCCAACTGGGAACCCCAAAATCAAACTGGGAATGTCAAAAATCGAACTGGGAACCCCAAAATCCAACTGGGAATGTCAAAAAATAAACTGGGAGCCCCAAAAATCCAACTGGGAACCCCAAAATCAAACTGGGAATGTCAAAAATCGAACTGGGAACCCCAAAATCCAACTGGGAATGTCAAAAAATAAACTGGGAGCCCCAAAAATCGAACTGGGAACCCCAAAATCCAACTGGGAACCCAAAAATTGAACTGGGAACCCAAAAATTTAACTGGGAGCCCCAAAATCAAACTGGGAACCTCAAAAATCAAACTGGGAACCCCAAAATTAAACTGGGAACCTCAAAATCCAACTGGGAATGTCAAAAATCCAACTGGGAACCCCAAAAATCCAACTGGGAACCCAAAAATCCAATTGGGAACCCCAAAAATCGAACTGAGAACTCCCAAATTAAACTGGGAACCCCAAAATAAACTGGGAATGTCAAAAAATAAACTGGGAACCCCAAAAATCCAACTGGGAGCCCCAAAATCCAACTGGGAACCCCAAAATCCAACTGGGAATGTCAAAAATTGAACTGGGAGCCCCAAAATCCAACTGGGAACCGCAAAAATCCAACTGGGAACCTCAAAAATCGAACTGGGAACCCCAAAATAAACTGGGAATGTCAAAAAGTAAACTGGGAGCCCCAAAATCGAACTGGGAATGTCAAAAATGCAACTGGGAACCCCAAAAATCAAACTGGGAACCCCAAAATTAAACTGGGAACCGCAAAAATCCAACTGGGAACCCCAAAAATCCAACTGGGAATGTCAAAAATCCAACTGGGAACCCCAAAATAAACTGGGAATGTCAAAAAATAAACTGGGAGCCCCAAAATCGAACTGGGAGCCCCAAAATCCAACTGGGAACCCAAAAATCAAACTGGGAATGTCAAAAATCAAACTGGGAACCCCAAAAATCCAACTGGGAACCCCAAAAATCCAACTGGGAACCCCAAAATCCAACTGGGAACCGCAAAAATCCAACTGGGAACCGCAAAAATCCAACTGGGAACCCAAAAATCAAACTGGGAACCCCAAAATCCAACTGGGAGCCCCAAAATCCAACTGGGAACCCCAAAATCCAACTGGGAACTTCAAAATTAAACTGGGAACCCCAAAATTAAACTGGGAACCCAAAAATCGAACTGGGAACCCCAAAAATCCAACTGGGAGCCCCAAAATCCAACTGGGAGCCCCAAAATTAAACTGGGAACCGCAAAATTCAACCGGGAATGTCAAAAATGCAACTGGGAGCCCCAAAATCCTCTCAAGACCCCTCAAAAAATTTTCTTCCCAAATCCTGGGAGATTAATTAGGGGCTGGGGGTTAATTAGGGGGCGTTAGAGGGGTTAATTAGGGGCTGGGGGTTAATTAGGGGGTGTTAGAGGGGTTAATTAGGGGCTGGGGGTTAATTAGGGGGTGTTAGAGGGGTTAATTAGGGGCTGGGGGTTAATTAGGGTGGGCTGGGGAATTGATTAGGGGGGTTTGAGGAGGGTTAATTAGTCCTGGGGGCTTAATTAGAGACTGAGGGTGTTAATTAGTTCCGGGAGGGGTTAATTAAGGTGGTCTGGGGGGGTTAATTAGGGTGTTTTGGGGTTAATTACTGCCTGGGGGGGTTAATTAGGGTGGTCTGGGGGGGGTTAATTTGGGTGATTTGGTGGTTAATTAGCATCTGGGGATGTTAATTAGGGTGGTCTGGGGGTTAATTAGTGTCTGGGGAGGTTAATTAGGGTGGTCTGGGGGGTTAATTAGGGTGATCCAGGGGTTAATTAGTGCCTGGGAGGGTTAATTAGGGAGTTCTGGGGGTTAATTAGTGCCTGGGAGGGTTAATTAGGGTGTTCAGGGGGTTAATTAGTGCCTGGGCAGGGTCTTAGGGGGCGTGGTTTCATTTGGGGGCGTGGCCTAGCCCGGAGATGGGCGTGGCCTCCGCGTTGCCACGGAGACGGCGCCGCATCTCCGTTGCCATGGAAACCCCGCCAGGAGAGCGGCCGGGGCGGGGGGGGGGAGGGGCGGGGCTCAGACCCCCCCCAACCCCTCATTTCCCAGCCCCGCCCCCCGCTGACGTCACCGCAGAACCTTCCAGGCCCCTCCCCCTTCCCCCCTCCCCCCCCTCCGGGCCCCCCCTCCCCCCCCCTCCCCCCCCCCCCAACGTCGCAGCCGAACCCGGGACCGGCACCGGCGGCGGGGACCCCCCCGGGACCCCCCCGGGACCCCCCAAAATCCCCCAAAAATCCCCAAAACCCCCCCGGGACCCCCCCGGGAACCCCAAAATACCCAAAACCCCCCCGGGAACCCCAAAAATCCCCCCCGCGAACCCCAAAAATCCCCCCAGGGAACCCCAAAAATCTCAAAAATCTCCCCCAAAATCCCCCCAAAATCTCCCCGGAAGCTGCGGGGACCCCCCCAAAAAAACATTTGGGGGAGGTCGGGGGAAAGGGGATCCCCAGAATCGGAGCCGGGTTTGAGAAATTTGGGCTCGGAACCCCCAAAATCCCCCCCGCGACCCCCCGAATTTGGGGGAGGCGAAAATCGCCGGCGGGAGCCCCAAAATTTTGGGGTGAGAACCCCGAGAATCGGGGCCGGGAGGAGAAGAATCGGCGGGCGAGGAGGTAAAGGGGGGGCGGGGGGTTTGGGGGGGTCCTGGGGGCGTTTGGGGGGGCCTGGGGGGGTCTTGAGGGGGTTTGGGGGGGTCATGAAGGCGTTTTGGGGGGTCCGGGGGGCGTTTTGGGGGGATCTTGGGGGGTCCTGGGGGGATTTGGGGGGGGTTGGGGGGTCCTGAGGAGATTTTGGGGGGTCCTGGGGTGGTCTTGAGGGGGGTTGGGGGGTCCTTGAAGCATTTTGGGGGGTCCTGGAAGGATTTTGGGGCGTTTGGGGGTCCTGAGGAGATTTTGGGGGGTCCTGGAAGGGTTTTGGGGCAGGTTTGGGGGGGTCCACGGGGGGTTTTGGGGGTCCTGGGCAGATTTTGGGGGGGTCTTGGGGTGTCCGGGGTGACGTTGGGGGGGGTTTGGGGGATTTTGGGGGGTCCGGGGGGGTCTTGAGGGGGGTTGGGGGGGGTGCTGGGGGTGTTTTGGGGGTCCTGGTCGGGCTTTGAGTGGGTTTGGGGGGGCTTAGGGGGGTCTCGAGGGGATTTTGGGGGGTCCCGGGGGCGTTTTGGGGGGTCCTGGGGGGCTCTTGAGGGGATCTGGGGGGGTCCTGGGGAGGCCTGGGGGGATTTTGGGGGGGTTTGGGGGGTCCTGAGGAGATTGTGGGGGGTCCTGGGAGGATTTTGGGGGGTCCTGGGGGGTCTTGGGGAGGGTTGGGGGGGTGCTGGGGGTGTTTTGGGGGGTCCTGGGGGCGTTTTGGGGGATCCTGGGGGGGCTTTGAGTGGGTTTGGGGGGGCTTTGGGGGGTCTCGAGGGGATTTTGGGGGGTCCTGGGGGCGTTTTGGGGGGTCCTGGGGGGGTCTTGAGGGGGGTTGGGGGGGTACTTGAAGCGTTTCGGGGGGTCCTGGGGGGGTTGGGAGGGGATTTTGGGGGGTCCTTGAAGCGTTTTGGGGGGTCCTGGGGGGATTTTGGGGGGGTTTGGGGGGTCCTGAGGAGATTTTGGGGGGTCCTGGGGGGGGTCTCGAGGGGATTTTGGGGGGGTCCCGGGGGTGTTTTGGGGGGTCCTGGGGGCGGTTTGGGGGGTCCGGGGGGGTTTTGGGGGGTCCTGGGGGGGGCCTTGAGGGGGGTTGGGGGGGTCCTGGGGGGGTTTTGGGGGGTCCCGGGGGGGTTTTGGGGGGTCCTGGGGGGGTTTTGGGGGGTCCTGGGGGGGTTTTGAGGGGGGTTGGGAGCAGTGGGGGGGGGATCTTGGGGGGCCTTGAGTGGGTTTGGGGGGGCTTTGGGGGATCTCGAGGGGATTTTGGGGGGTCCTGGGGGCGTTTTGGGGGTGCTGGGGGGGTCCGGGAGTTGCTTTGGGGGGTCCTGGGGCGTTTTGGGGGGTCCTGGTGGGGCTTTGAGTGGGTTTGGGGGGGTCCTCGGGGGTCTTGAGGGGATTTTGGGGGATCTTGGAGTGTTTGGGGGGGTCCTGGGGGGATTTTAGGGGGAATTTTGGGGGGGTCCTGGAGGGATTTTGGGGGGTCCTGGGGGGGGTGGGAGGGGATTTTGGGGGGTCCTTAGAGCGTTTTGGGGGGTCCTGGGGGGATTTTGGGGGAATTTTGGGGGGTCCTGAGGGGATTTTGGGGGGTCCTGGAGGGGTTTTGGGCTCCTCGGAGGGGTCTCCGTGCCTTGTGGGGGGAGGGGCGATGCCGGACCCCTCCCCAATTTCCCCCTCCCCCTCTTTGAGAAACCCCATTATTTTGGGGGGGGGAGGGGGCGTCACTAAAGACCCCTCCCCCCACCCCCCTTTCTCCACAGCTGATTGGCCGAGAGCGAAGAGCCCCGCCCCCCTCCAGCACCTGGGACCCCCCCCCCCCCAAAAAATCTTGGGACCCCCAAAACTCCTCTAAACCCCCCCAAAACCTCCCCAAATCCCCTCCCCCACCCCCCAAACTTCCTTTTGACCCCCCAAATCCCCTCCCCCACCTCTAAACCCCTCCAAAATCCCCTCCCCCACCCCTAAACCCCCCCAAATCCCCTCCCCCTACCCCTAACCCCCCCAAATCTCCCCCAAATCCCCTCCCCCACCCCCCAAATTTCCTTTTAACGCCCCCAAATCCCCTCCCCCACCCCCCAAACCTCCTTTTGCCCCCTCCAACTCCCCTCCCCCACCCCCAAACCACCTTTCGCCCCCCCCAACTCCCCTCCCCCACCCCCCCCTTTTAACCCCTCCCCTTTACCCCCTCCCCCACCCTGGGCATCCTCACCCTGTGGGGAGGGGGCGGCCCCTTGGGGGGAGGAGGAGGAGGAGGAGGAGGAGGAGGAGGAGGAGGGGTCGCCCCCCCCTCCGGCCCCTCCCCCTCCTCTCCCCCTTCCCCCCGCAGCCCCTCCCCCCCCGCCCCTTCCTCCCCCCGCCCCCCCCCATTCTGGGGGTCCCTGAAGCGCTGGGATGGGGGAGGGGCTGGGGGGGGAGGGGGAGGTGGGGGAGGGGCGCTGTGGTGCGAGCGGGGGGTGCAGGTGCTGCTGACGGCCGTGGGCGCCTTCGCGGCCTTCGGCCTCATGGCCATCGCCATCGGCACCGACTACTGGCTGTACGCGCGCGCCCGCGTCTGCAACGCCACCAACGCCACCGCGGCCACCGGCACCGCCACCGGCACCGCCACCGCCCACGGCGGCCTCACCCACTCCGGCCTCTGGAGGGTCTGCTGCCTCGAAGGTGACACCCTGGGGACATTGGGGACATCATTGGGAGCACTGGGGACATCGTTCAGGAGGGTTGGTGGCACCTGGGATGGAGTTGGGGACATTGGGGACAGGGTTCAGGGGCATTGGTGGCACCTGGGATAGGCTTGGTGGCACCAGGAACATCATTGGGGACACCAGGGACATCACTGGGGACATTGGGGACAGGGTTCGGGAGAGTTGGTGGCACCTGGGACATCAATGGAGACACCAAGGACATCACTGGGAGCACT
>NW_028167551.1:0-137000 GCF_963513975.1 Fringilla coelebs
CAGACGCAAGGTGGCACCAGTGCCAACTTGGTCTGGTTTAAGAGTGCCAAGTGGGTCCTGAAAACTGACACCCAGAACAGTGACTTGTGAGTTTTGTTTCCCAGGGAAAAAGCCTGTACAATGGTTCAGGGTCCTGCGGCCTTAAATTTCAGGATGCCTCCTGATATTCGGCGTCTTACAAGATGCCTCCCAGACGCAAGGTGGCACCAGTGCCAGCTTGGTCTGGGTTGAGAGTGCCAAGTGGGTCCTGCAAACTGACACCCAGAACAGTGGCTTCTGAATTTTGTTTTCCAGGGAAAAAGCCTGTAGAATGGTTTTCGGTCCTGCGGCCTTAAATTGCCAGGTGCCTCCTGGAATTGCGCCTCTCGCAGGATGCCTCCCAGACGCAAGGTGGCACCAGTGCCAACTTGGTCTGGTTTGAGAGTGCCAAGTGGGTCCTGAAAACTGACACCCAGAACAGTGGCTTGTGAGTTTTGTTTCCCAGGGAAAAAGCCTGTACAATGTTTGAGGGTCCTGCGGCCTTAAATTGCCAGGTGCCTCCTGGAATTCAGCCTCTCGCAGGATGCCTCCCAGACGCAAGGTGGCACCAGTTCCAACTTGGTCTGGTTTAAGAGTGCCAAGTGGGTCCTGAAAACTGACACCCAGAACAGTGGCTTCTGAGTTTTGTTTCCCAGGGAAAAAGCCTGCACAATGGTTCAGGGTCCTGCGGCCTTAAATTTCCGGGTGACTCCTGGAATTGCACCTCTCGCAGGATGCCTCCCAGACGCAAGGTGGCACCAGTGCCAACTTGGTCTGGTTTGAGAGTGCCAGGTGGCTCCTGCAAACTGACACCCAGAACAGTGGCTTGTGAGTTTTGTTTCCCAGGGAAAAAGCCTGTACAATGGTTCAGGGGCCTGAGGCCTTAAATTGCCGGGTGCCTCCTTGAATTGCGCCTCTCGCAGGATGCCTCCCAGACGCTAAGCAACACCAGTGCCAACTTGGTCTGATTTAAGAATGCCAAGTGGGTCCTGAAAACTGACACCCAGAACAGTGGCTTGTGAGTTTTGTTTCCCAGGGAAAAAGCCTGTACAATGGTTCAGGTTCACGCGGCCTTAAATTGCGGGGTGCCTCCTGGAATTCCGCATCTAGCCAGATGTTTCCAAGACACTAAGCAACACCAGTGCCAACTTGGTCTGGTTTAAGAGTTCCAAGTGTGTCCTGCAAACTGACACCCAGAACAGTGGCTTGTGAGTTTTGTTTCCCAGGGAAAAAGCCTGTACAATGGTTCAGGTTCACGCGGCCTTAAATTGCCGGGTGCCTCCTGGAATTCGGCGTCTTGCAAGATGCCTCCCAGAAGCATGGTGACACCAGTGCCAGCTTGGTCTTGGTTGAGAGTGCCTAGTGGGTCCTGAAAACTGACACCCAGAACAGTGGCTTCTGAATTTTGTTTTCCAGGGAAAAAGCCTGTACAATGGTTCAGGGTCCTGCGGCCTTAAATTGCCGGGTGCCTCCTGGAATTCGGCCTCGCGCAGGATGCCTCCCAGACGCAAGGTGGCACCAGTGCCAACTTGGTCTGGTTTAAGAGTGCCAAGTGGGTCCTGAAAACTGACACCCAGAACAGTGACTTGTGATTTTTGTTTCCCAGGGAAAAATCCTGTACAATGCTTCAGGGGCCTGAGACCTTAAATTGCCAGGTGCCTCCTGGAATTCGGCCTCTCGCAGGATGCCTCCCAGACGCAAGGTGGCACATGTTCCAAATTGGTCTGGTTTAAGAGTGCAAAGTGGGTCCTGAAAACTGATACCCAGAACAGTGGCTTGTGAGTTTTGTTTCCCAGGGAAAAAGCCTGTAAAATGGTTCAGGGTCTTGCGGCCTCAAATTGCCGGGTGACTCCTTGAATTCCGCATCTCACCAGATGTTTCCCAGATGCAAGGTGGCACCAGTGCCAACTTGGTCTGCTTTGAGAGTGTCAAGTGGGTCCTGAAAACTGACACCCAGAACAGTGGCTTGTGAGTTTTGTTTCTTAGGGAAAAATCCTGTACAATGGTTCAGGGGCCTGAGGCCTTAAATTGCCGGGTGCCTCCTGGAATTCCGCATCTCGCCAGGTGTTTCCCAGACGCTAAGCAACACCAGTTCCAACTTGGTCTGGTTTAAGAGTGCCAAGTGGGTCCTGCAAACTGACACCCAGAACAGTGGCTTGTGAGTTTTGTTTCCCAGGGAAAAAGCCTGTACAATGGTTGAGGGTCCTGCGGCCTTAAATTACCGGGTGCCTCCTGGAATTCGGCCTCTCGCAGGATGCCTCCCAGACGAGATGTGGCACCTGTGCCAGCTTGTTCTGGTTTGAGAGTACCAAGTGGGTCCGGCAAACTGACACCCAGAACAGTGGCTTGTGAGTTGTGTTTCCCAGGGAAAAAGCGTGTACAATGGTTCAGGGGCCTGAGGCCTTAAGTTGCCGTTGCCTCCTGGAGATCCGCCTCTCACAGGATGCCTCCCAGGCGCAACATGACACCAGTGCCAACTTGGTCTGGTTTAAGAGTGCCAAGTGGGTCCTGAAAACTGACACCCAGAACAGTGACTTGTGAGTTTTGTTTCCCAGGGAAAAAGTCTGTACAATGGTTCAGGGGCCTGAGGCCTTAAATTGCCGGGTGCCTCCTGGAATTCGGCCACTCGCAGGATGCCTCCCAGACGCAAGGTGGCACCAGTTCCAACTTGGTCTGGTTTGCGAGTGCCAAGTGGGTCCTGAAAACTGACACCCAGAACAGTGGCTTCTGAGTTTTGTTTCCCAGGGAAAAAGCCTGTACAATGGTTCAGGGTCCTGCAGCCTTAAATTGCCGGGTGCCTCCTGGAATTCCGCCTCTCGCAGGATGCCTCCCAGACGCAAGGTGGCACCAGTTCCAACTTGGTCTGCTTTGAGAGTGTCAAGTGGGTCCTGAAAACTGACACCCAGAACAGTGGCTTGTGAGTTTTGTTTCCCAGGGAAAAATCCTGTACAATGGTTCAGGGGCCTGAGGCCTTAAATTGCCGGGTACCTCCTTGAATTCGGCCACTCGCAAGATGCCTCCCAGACGCTAAGCAACACCAGTGCCAACTTGGTCTGATTTAAGAATGCCAAGTGGGTCCTGAAAACTGACACCCAGAACAGTGGCTTGTGAGTTTTGTTTCCCAGGGAAAAAGCCTGTACAATGGTTCAGGGGACTGCGGTCTTAAATTGCCGGGTGCCTCCTGGAATTCGGCCTCTCGCAGGATGCCTCCCAGATGCGAGGTGGCACCAGTGCCAACTTGGTCTGGTTTAAGAGTGTCAAGTGGGTCCTGAAAACTGACACCCAGAACAGTGGCTTGTGAGTTTTGTTTCCCAGGGAAAAAGCCTGTACAATGGTTCAGGTTCACGCGGCCTTAAATTGCCGGGTGCCTCCTGGAATTCCGCATCTCGCCAGATATTTCCAAGACGCTAAGCAACACCAGTGCCAACTTGGTCTGGTTTAAGAATGCCAAGTGGGTCCTGAAAACTGACACCCAGAACAGTGGCTTGTGAGTTTTGTTTCCCAGGGAAAAAGCCTGTACAATGGTTCAGGGGCCTGCGGTCTTAAATTGCCGGGTGCCTCCTGGAATTCGGCCTCTCGCAGGATGCCTCCCAGATGCGAGGTGGCACCAGTGCCAACTTGGTCTGGTTTAAGAGTGCCAAGTGGGTCTTGAAAACTGACACCCAGAACAGTGGCTTGTGAGTTTTGTTTCCCAGGGAAAAAGCCTGTACAATGGTTCAGGTTAACGCGGCCTTAAATTGCCAGGTGCCTCCTGGAATTCCGCATCTAGCCAGATGTTTCCCAGACGCTAAGCAACACCAGTGCCAACTTGGTCTGGTTTAAGAATGCCAAGTGGGTCCTGAAAACTGACACCCAGAACAGTGGCTTGTGAGTTTTGTTTCCCAGGGAAAAAGCCTGTACAATGGTTGAGGGTCCTGCGGCCTTAAATTGCCGGGTGCCTCCTGGAATTCGGCCTCTCGCAGGATGCCTCCCAGACGCAAGGTGGCACCAGTGCCAACTTGGTCTGGTTTAAGAGTGCCAAGTGGGTCCTGAAAACTGACACCCAGAACAGTGGCTTCTGAGTTTTGTTTCCCAGGGAAAAAGCCTGTACAATGGTTCAGGGTCCTGCGGCCTTAAATTGCCGGGTGCCTCCTTGAATTCGGCCTCTCGCAGGATGCCTCCCAGACGCAAGGTGGCACCAGTGCCAACTTGGTCTGGTTTAAGAGTGCCAAGTGGGTCCTGAAAACTGACACCCAGAACAGTGGCTTCTGAATTTTGTTTCCCAGGGAAAAATCCTGTACAATGGTTCAGGGGCCTGAGGCCTTAAATTGCCGGGTGCCTCCTGGAATTCCGCATCTCGCCAGGTGTTTCCCAGACGCTAAGCAACACCAGTTCCAACTTGGTCTGGTTTAAGAGTGCCAAGTGGGTCCTGCAAACTGACACCCAGAACAGTGGCTTGTGAGTTTTGTTTCCCAGGGAAAAAGCCTGTACAATGGTTGAGGGTCCTGCGGCCTTAAATTACCGGGTGCCTCCTGGAATTCGGCCTCTCGCAGGATGCCTCCCAGACGAGATGTGGCACCTGTGCCAGCTTGTTCTGGTTTGAGAGTACCAAGTGGGTCCGGCAAACTGACACCCAGAACAGTGGCTTGTGAGTTGTGTTTCCCAGGGAAAAAGCGTGTACAATGGTTCAGGGGCCTGAGGCCTTAAGTTGCCGTTGCCTCCTGGAGATCCGCCTCTCACAGGATGCCTCCCAGGCGCAACATGACACCAGTGCCAACTTGGTCTGGTTTAAGAGTGCCAAGTGGGTCCTGAAAACTGACACCCAGAACAGTGACTTGTGAGTTTTGTTTCCCAGGGAAAAAGTCTGTACAATGGTTCAGGGGCCTGAGGCCTTAAATTGCCGGGTGCCTCCTGGAATTCGGCCACTCGCAGGATGCCTCCCAGACGCAAGGTGGCACCAGTTCCAACTTGGTCTGGTTTGAGAGTGCCAAGTGCGTCCTGAAAACTGACACCCAGAACAGTGGCTTCTGAGTTTTGTTTCCCAGGGAAAAAGCCTGTACAATGGTTCAGGGTCCTGCAGCCTTAAATTGCCGGGTGCCTCCTGGAATTCCGCCTCTCGCAGGATGCCTCCCAGACGCAAGGTGGCACCAGTTCCAACTTGGTCTGCTTTGAGAGTGTCAAGTGGGTCCTGAAAACTGACACCCAGAACAGTGGCTTGTGAGTTTTGTTTCCCAGGGAAAAATCCTGTACAATGGTTCAGGGGCCTGAGGCCTTAAATTGCCGGGTACCTCCTTGAATTCGGCCACTCGCAAGATGCCTCCCAGACGCTAAGCAACACCAGTGCCAACTTGGTCTGATTTAAGAATGCCAAGTGGGTCCTGAAAACTGACACCCAGAACAGTGGCTTGTGAGTTTTGTTTCCCAGGGAAAAAGCCTGTACAATGGTTCAGGGGACTGCGGTCTTAAATTGCCGGGTGCCTCCTGGAATTCGGCCTCTCGCAGGATGCCTCCCAGATGCGAGGTGGCACCAGTGCCAACTTGGTCTGGTTTAAGAGTGTCAAGTGGGTCCTGAAAACTGACACCCAGAACAGTGGCTTGTGAGTTTTGTTTCCCAGGGAAAAAGCCTGTACAATGGTTCAGGTTCACGCGGCCTTAAATTGCCGGGTGCCTCCTGGAATTCCGCATCTCGCCAGATATTTCCAAGACGCTAAGCAACACCAGTGCCAACTTGGTCTGGTTTAAGAATGCCAAGTGGGTCCTGAAAACTGACACCCAGAACAGTGGCTTGTGAGTTTTGTTTCCCAGGGAAAAAGCCTGTACAATGGTTCAGGGGCCTGCGGTCTTAAATTGCCGGGTGCCTCCTGGAATTCGGCCTCTCGCAGGATGCCTCCCAGATGCGAGGTGGCACCAGTGCCAACTTGGTCTGGTTTAAGAGTGCCAAGTGGGTCTTGAAAACTGACACCCAGAACAGTGGCTTGTGAGTTTTGTTTCCCAGGGAAAAAGCCTGTACAATGGTTCAGGTTAACGCGGCCTTAAATTGCCAGGTGCCTCCTGGAATTCCGCATCTAGCCAGATGTTTCCCAGACGCTAAGCAACACCAGTGCCAACTTGGTCTGGTTTAAGAATGCCAAGTGGGTCCTGAAAACTGACACCCAGAACAGTGGCTTGTGAGTTTTGTTTCCCAGGGAAAAAGCCTGTACAATGGTTGAGGGTCCTGCGGCCTTAAATTGCCGGGTGCCTCCTGGAATTCGGCCTCTCGCAGGATGCCTCCCAGACGCAAGGTGGCACCAGTGCCAACTTGGTCTGGTTTAAGAGTGCCAAGTGGGTCCTGAAAACTGACACCCAGAACAGTGGCTTCTGAGTTTTGTTTCCCAGGGAAAAAGCCTGTACAATGGTTCAGGGTCCTGCGGCCTTAAATTGCCGGGTGCCTCCTGGAATTCGGCCTCTCGCAGGATGCCTCCCAGACGCAAGGTGGCACCAGTGCCAACTTGGTCTGGTTTAAGAGTGCCAAGTGGGTCCTGAAAACTGACACCCAGAACAGTGGCTTCTGAATTTTGTTTCCCAGGGAAAAAGCCTGTACAATGGTTCAGGGACCTGAGGCCTTAAATTCTCGGGTGCCTCCTGGAATTCGGCCACTCGCAGGATGCCTCCCAGACGCAAGGTGGCACCAGTTCCAACTTGGTCTGGTTTAAGAGTGCCAAGTGGGTCCTGAAAACTGACACCCAGAACAGTGGCTTCTGAGTTTTGTTTCCCAGGGAAAAAGCCTGTACAATGGTTCAGGGTCCTGCGGCCTTAAATTGCCGGGTGCCTCCTGGAATTGCACCTCTCGCAGGATGCCTTCCAGACGCAAGGCGGCACCAGTGGCAACTTGGTCTGGTTTGAGAGTGCCAGGTGGCTCCTGCAAACTGACACCCAGAACAGTGGCTTGTGAGTTTTGTTTCCCAGGGGAAAAGCCTGTACAATGGTTCAGGGTCCTGCGGCCTTAAATTGCCGGGTGACTCCTGGAATTCCGCATCTCACCAGATGTTTCCCAGACGCAAGGTGGCACCAGTGCCAACTTGGTCTGCTTTGAGAGTGTCAAGTGGGTCCTGAAAACTGACACCCAGAACAGTGGCTTGTGAGTTTTGTTTCCCAGGGAAAAATCCTGTACAATGGTTCAGGGGCCTGAGGCCTTAAATTGCCGGGTGCCTCCTTGAATTGCGCCTCTCGCAGGATGCCTCCCAGACGCTAAGCAACACCAGTGCCAACTTAGTCTGATTTAAGAATGCCAAGTGGGTCCTGAAAACTGACACCCAGAACAGTGGCTTGTGAGTTTTGTTTCCCAGGGAAATAGCCTGTACAATGGTTCAGGTTCACGCGGCCTTAAATTGCGAGGTGCCTCCTGGAATTCGGCGTCTTGCAAGATGCCTCCCAGAAGCATGGTGACACAAGTGCCAGCTTGGTCTGGGTTGAGAGTGCCAAGTGGGTCCTGAAAACTGACGCCCAGAACAGTGGCTTGTGAGTTTTGTTTCCCAGGGAAAAAGCCTGTACAATGGTTCAGGGTCCTGCAGCCTTAAATTGCCAGGTGCCTCCTGGAATTCGGCCTCTCGCAGGATGCCTCCCAGACGCAAGGTGGCACCAGTGCCAACTTGGTCTGGTTTAAGAGTGCCAAGTGGGTCCTGAAAACTGACACCCAGAACAGTGGCTTCTGAATTTTGTTTCCCAGGGAAAAATCCTGTACAATGGTTCAGGGGCCTGAGGCCTTAAATTGCCGGGTGCCTCCTGGAATTCCGCATCTCGCCAGGTGTTTCCCAGACGCTAAGCAACACCAGTTCCAACTTGGTCTGGTTTAAGAGTGCCAAGTGGGTCCTGCAAACTGACACCCAGAACAGTGGCTTGTGAGTTTTGTTTCCCAGGGAAAAAGCCTGTACAATGGTTGAGGGTCCTGCGGCCTTAAATTACCGGGTGCCTCCTGGAATTCGGCCTCTCGCAGGATGCCTCCCAGACGAGATGTGGCACCTGTGCCAGCTTGTTCTGGTTTGAGAGTACCAAGTGGGTCCGGCAAACTGACACCCAGAACAGTGGCTTGTGAGTTGTGTTTCCCAGGGAAAAAGCGTGTACAATGGTTCAGGGGCCTGAGGCCTTAAGTTGCCGTTGCCTCCTGGAGATCCGCCTCTCACAGGATGCCTCCCAGGCGCAACATGACACCAGTGCCAACTTGGTCTGGTTTAAGAGTGCCAAGTGGGTCCTGAAAACTGACACCCAGAACAGTGACTTGTGAGTTTTGTTTCCCAGGGAAAAAGTCTGTACAATGGTTCAGGGGCCTGAGGCCTTAAATTGCCGGGTGCCTCCTGGAATTCGGCCACTCGCAGGATGCCTCCCAGACGCAAGGTGGCACCAGTTCCAACTTGGTCTGGTTTGAGAGTGCCAAGTGCGTCCTGAAAACTGACACCCAGAACAGTGGCTTCTGAGTTTTGTTTCCCAGGGAAAAAGCCTGTACAATGGTTCAGGGTCCTGCAGCCTTAAATTGCCGGGTGCCTCCTGGAATTCCGCCTCTCGCAGGATGCCTCCCAGACGCAAGGTGGCACCAGTTCCAACTTGGTCTGCTTTGAGAGTGTCAAGTGGGTCCTGAAAACTGACACCCAGAACAGTGGCTTGTGAGTTTTGTTTCCCAGGGAAAAATCCTGTACAATGGTTCAGGGGCCTGAGGCCTTAAATTGCCGGGTACCTCCTTGAATTCGGCCACTCGCAAGATGCCTCCCAGACGCTAAGCAACACCAGTGCCAACTTGGTCTGATTTAAGAATGCCAAGTGGGTCCTGAAAACTGACACCCAGAACAGTGGCTTGTGAGTTTTGTTTCCCAGGGAAAAAGCCTGTACAATGGTTCAGGGGACTGCGGTCTTAAATTGCCGGGTGCCTCCTGGAATTCGGCCTCTCGCAGGATGCCTCCCAGATGCGAGGTGGCACCAGTGCCAACTTGGTCTGGTTTAAGAGTGTCAAGTGGGTCCTGAAAACTGACACCCAGAACAGTGGCTTGTGAGTTTTGTTTCCCAGGGAAAAAGCCTGTACAATGGTTCAGGTTCACGCGGCCTTAAATTGCCGGGTGCCTCCTGGAATTCCGCATCTCGCCAGATATTTCCAAGACGCTAAGCAACACCAGTGCCAACTTGGTCTGGTTTAAGAATGCCAAGTGGGTCCTGAAAACTGACACCCAGAACAGTGGCTTGTGAGTTTTGTTTCCCAGGGAAAAAGCCTGTACAATGGTTCAGGGGCCTGCGGTCTTAAATTGCCGGGTGCCTCCTGGAATTCGGCCTCTCGCAGGATGCCTCCCAGATGCGAGGTGGCACCAGTGCCAACTTGGTCTGGTTTAAGAGTGCCAAGTGGGTCTTGAAAACTGACACCCAGAACAGTGGCTTGTGAGTTTTGTTTCCCAGGGAAAAAGCCTGTACAATGGTTCAGGTTAACGCGGCCTTAAATTGCCAGGTGCCTCCTGGAATTCCGCATCTAGCCAGATGTTTCCCAGACGCTAAGCAACACCAGTGCCAACTTGGTCTGGTTTAAGAATGCCAAGTGGGTCCTGAAAACTGACACCCAGAACAGTGGCTTGTGAGTTTTGTTTCCCAGGGAAAAAGCCTGTACAATGGTTGAGGGTCCTGCGGCCTTAAATTGCCGGGTGCCTCCTGGAATTCGGCCTCTCGCAGGATGCCTCCCAGACGCAAGGTGGCACCAGTGCCAACTTGGTCTGGTTTAAGAGTGCCAAGTGGGTCCTGAAAACTGACACCCAGAACAGTGGCTTCTGAGTTTTGTTTCCCAGGGAAAAAGCCTGTACAATGGTTCAGGGTCCTGCGGCCTTAAATTGCCGGGTGCCTCCTGGAATTCGGCCTCTCGCAGGATGCCTCCCAGACGCAAGGTGGCACCAGTGCCAACTTGGTCTGGTTTAAGAGTGCCAAGTGGGTCCTGAAAACTGACACCCAGAACAGTGGCTTCTGAATTTTGTTTCCCAGGGAAAAAGCCTGTACAATGGTTCAGGGACCTGAGGCCTTAAATTCTCGGGTGCCTCCTGGAATTCGGCCACTCGCAGGATGCCTCCCAGACGCAAGGTGGCACCAGTTCCAACTTGGTCTGGTTTAAGAGTGCCAAGTGGGTCCTGAAAACTGACACCCAGAACAGTGGCTTCTGAGTTTTGTTTCCCAGGGAAAAAGCCTGTACAATGGTTCAGGGTCCTGCGGCCTTAAATTGCCGGGTGCCTCCTGGAATTGCACCTCTCGCAGGATGCCTTCCAGACGCAAGGCGGCACCAGTGGCAACTTGGTCTGGTTTGAGAGTGCCAGGTGGCTCCTGCAAACTGACACCCAGAACAGTGGCTTGTGAGTTTTGTTTCCCAGGGGAAAAGCCTGTACAATGGTTCAGGGTCCTGCGGCCTTAAATTGCCGGGTGACTCCTGGAATTCCGCATCTCACCAGATGTTTCCCAGACGCAAGGTGGCACCAGTGCCAACTTGGTCTGCTTTGAGAGTGTCAAGTGGGTCCTGAAAACTGACACCCAGAACAGTGGCTTGTGAGTTTTGTTTCCCAGGGAAAAATCCTGTACAATGGTTCAGGGGCCTGAGGCCTTAAATTGCCGGGTGCCTCCTTGAATTGCGCCTCTCGCAGGATGCCTCCCAGACGCTAAGCAACACCAGTGCCAACTTAGTCTGATTTAAGAATGCCAAGTGGGTCCTGAAAACTGACACCCAGAACAGTGGCTTGTGAGTTTTGTTTCCCAGGGAAATAGCCTGTACAATGGTTCAGGTTCACGCGGCCTTAAATTGCGAGGTGCCTCCTGGAATTCGGCGTCTTGCAAGATGCCTCCCAGAAGCATGGTGACACAAGTGCCAGCTTGGTCTGGGTTGAGAGTGCCAAGTGGGTCCTGAAAACTGACGCCCAGAACAGTGGCTTGTGAGTTTTGTTTCCCAGGGAAAAAGCCTGTACAATGGTTCAGGGTCCTGCAGCCTTAAATTGCCGGGTGCCTCCTGGAATTCGGCCTCTCGCAGGATGCCTCCCAGACGCAAGGTGGCACCAGTTCCAACTTGGTCTGGTTTAAGAGTGCCAAGTGGGTCCTGAAAACTGACACCCAGAACAGTGGCTTGTGAGTTTTGTTTCCCAGGGAAAAAGCCTGTACAATGGTTCAGGGGCCTGAGGCCTTAAATATCCGGGTGCCTCCTGGAATTCAGCCACTCGCAGGATGCCTCCCAGACGCAAGGTGGCACCAGTGCCAACTTGGTCTGGTTTGAGAGTGCCAGGTGGCTCCTGCAAACTGACACCCAGAACAGTGGCTTGTGAGTTTTGTTTCCCAGGGAAAAAGCCTGTACAATGGTTCAGGGTCCTGCGGCCTTAAATTGCCGGGTGACTCCTGGAATTCCGCATCTCACCAGATGTTTCCCAGACGCAAGGTGGCACCAGTGCCAACTTGGTCTGCTTTGAGAGTGTCAAGTGGGTCCTGAAAACTGACACCCAGAACAGTGGCTTGTGAGTTTTGTTTCCCAGGGAAAAATCCTGTACAATGGTTCAGGGGCCTGAGGCCTTAAATTGCCGGGTGCCTCCTTGAATTGCGCCTCTCGCAGGATGCCTCCCAGACGCTAAGCAACACCAGTGCCAACTTGGTCTGGTTTAAGAATGCCAAGTGGGTCCTGAAAACTGACACCCAGAACAGTGGCTTGTGAGTTTTGTTTCCCAGGGAAAAAGCCTGTACAATGGTTCAGGTTCACGCGGCCTTAAATTGCGGGGTGCCTCCTGGAATTCGGCGTCTTGCAAGATGCCTCCCAGAAGCATGGTGACACCAGTGCCAGCTTGGTCTGGGTTGAGAGTGCCAAGTGGGTCCTGAAAACTGACACCCAGAACAGTGGCTTGTGAGTTTTGTTTCCCAGGGAAAAAGCCTGTACAATGGTTCAGGTTCACGCGGCCTTAAATTGCCGGGTGCCTCCTGGAATACCGCATCTCGCCAGATGTTTCCCAGACGCTAAGCAACACCAGTGCCAACTTGGTCTGGTTTGAGAGTGCCAAGTGTGTCCTGCAAACTGACACCCAGAACAGTGGCTTGTGAGTTTTGTTTCCCAGGGAAAAAGCCTGTACAATGGTTCAGGGTCCTGCGGCCTTAAATTGCCGGTTGCCTCCTGGAATTCGGACTCTCACAGGATGCCTCCCAGACGCAAGGTGGCACCAGTGCCAACTTGGTCTGGTTTAAGAGTGCCAAGTGGGTCCTGCAAACTGACACCCAGAACAGTGGCTTGTGAGTTTTGTTTCCCAGGGAAAAAGCCTGTACAATGGTTCAGGGTCCTGCGGCCTTAAATTGCCGGGTGCCTCCTGGAATTCCGCCTCTCGCAGGATGCCTCCCAGACGCAAGGTGGCACCAGTGCCAACTTGGTCTGGTTTAAGAGTGCCAAGTGGGTCCTGAAAACTGACACCCAGAACAGTGGCTTGTGAGTTTTGTTTCCCAGGGAAAAATCGTGTACAATGGTTCAGGGGCCTTAGGCCTTAAATTGCCAGGTACCTCCTGGAATTCGGCCTCGCGCAGGATGCCTCCCAGACGCAAGGTGGCACATGTTCCAAATTGGTCTGGTTTAAGAGTGCCAAGTGGGTCCTGAAAACTGATACCCAGAACAGTGGCTTGTGAGTTTTGTTTCCCAGGGAAAAAGCCTGTAAAATGGTTCAGGGTCTTGCGGACTTAAATTGCCGGGTGACTCCTTGAATTCCGCATCTCACCAGATGTTTCCCAGATGCAAGGTGGCACCAGTGCCAACTTGGTCTGCTTTGAGAGTGTCAAGTGGGTCCTGAAAACTGACACCCAGAACAGTGGCTTGTGAGTTTTGTTTCCCAGGGAAAAATCCTGTACAATGGTTCAGGGGCCTGAGGCCTTAAATTGCCGGGTGCCTCCTGGAATTCCGCATCTCGCCAGATGTTTCCCAGACGCTTAGCAACACCAGTTCCAACTTGGTCTGGTTTAAGAGTGCCAAGTGGGTCCTGCAAACTGACACCCAGAACAGTGGCTTCTGAATATTTTTTCCAAGGGAAAATGCCTGTAGAATGGTTTTGGGTCCTGCGGCCTTAAATAGCCGGGTGCCTCCTGGAATTCCCCCTCTCGCAGGATGCCTCCCAGACGCAAGGTGGCACCAGTGCCAACTTGGTCTGGTTTGAGAGTACCAAGTGGGTCCGGCAAACTGACACCCAGAACAGTGGCTTGTGAGTTTTGTTTCCCAGGGAAAAAGCGTGTACAATGGTTCAGGGGCCTGAGGCCTTAAGTTGCCGTTGCCTCCTGGAGATCCGCCTCTCACAGGATGCCACCCAGGCGCAACATGACACCAGTGCCAACTTGGTCTGGTTTAAGAGTGCCAAGTGGGTCCTGAAAACTGACACCCAGAACAGTGACTTGTGAGTTTTGTTTCCCAGGGAAAAAGTCTGTACAATGGTTCAGGGGCCTGAGGCCTTAAATTGCCGGGTGCCTCCTGGAATTCGGCCACTCGCAGGATGCCTCCCAGACGCAAGGTGGCACCAGTTCCAACTTGATCTGGTTTGCGAGTGCCAAGTGGGTCCTGAAAACTGACACCCAGAACAGTGGCTTGTGAGTTTTGTTTCCCAGGGAAAAAGCCTGTACAATGGTTCAGGGTCCTGCGGCCTTAAATTGCCGGGTGCCTCCTGGAATTGCGCCTCTCGCAGGATGCCTCCCAGACGCAACGTGGCACCAGTGCCAACTTGGTCTGCTTTGAGAGTGTCAAGTGGGTCCTGAAAACTGACACCCAGAACAGTGGCTTGTGAGTTTTGTTTCCCAGGGAAAAATCCTGTACAATGGTTCAGGGGCCTGAGGCCTTAAATTGCCGGGTGCCTCCTGGAATTCGGCCTCTCGCAGGATGCCTCCCAGACGCTAAGCAACACCAGTGCCAACTTGGTCTGATTTAAGAATGCCAAATGGATCCTGAAAACTGACACCCAGAACAGTGGCTTATGAGTTTTGTTTCCCAGGGAAAAAGCCTGTACAATGGTTCAGGGGCCTGCGGTCTTAAATTGCCGGGTGACTCCTGGAATTCGGCCTCTCGCAGGATGCCTCCCAGATGCGAGGTGGCACCAGTGCCAACTTGGTCTGGTTTAAGAGTGCCAAGTGGGTCCTGAAAACTGACACCCAGAACAGTGGTTTGTGAGTTTTGTTTCCCAGGGAAAAAGCCTGTACAATGGTTCAGGTTCACGCGGCCTTAAATTGCCGGGTGCCTCCTGAAATTCCGCATTTCGCCAGATGTTTCCAAGACGCTAAGCAACACCAGTGCCAACTTGGTCTGGTTTGAGAGTGCCAAGTGTGTCCTGGAAACTGACACCCAGAACAGTGGCTTGTGAGTTTTGTTTCCCAGGGAAAAAGCCTGTACAATGGTTCAGGGTCCTGCGGCCTTAAATTGCCGGATGCCTCCCTGAATTCGGCGTCTTGCAGGATGCCTCCCAGACGCAAGGTGGCACCAGTGCCAA
This sequence comes from Fringilla coelebs, assembly GCF_963513975.1. Lineage (NCBI taxonomy): Eukaryota > Metazoa > Chordata > Aves > Passeriformes > Fringillidae > Fringilla > Fringilla coelebs. Next base: position 14,463 of record NW_028167551.1, read on the forward strand.
CTTGGTCTGGTTTAAGAGTGCCAAGTGGGTCCTGAAAACTGACACCCAGAACAGTGGCTTGTGAGTTTTGTTTCCCAGGGAAAAATCGTGTACAATGGTTCAGGGGCCTTAGGCCTTAAATTGCCAGGTACCTCCTGGAATTCGGCCTCGCGCAGGATGCCTCCCAGACGCAAGGTGGCACATGTTCCAAATTGGTCTGGTTTAAGAGTGCAAAGTGGGTCCTGAAAACTGATACCCAGAACAGTGGCTTGTGAGTTTTGTTTCCCAGGGAAAAAGCCTGTAAAATGGTTCAGGGTCTTGCGGCCTCAAATTGCCGGGTGACTCCTTGAATTCCGCATCTCACCAGATGTTTCCCAGATGCAAGGTGGCACCAGTGCCAACTTGGTCTGCTTTGAGAGTGTCAAGTGGGTCCTGAAAACTGACACCCAGAACAGTGGCTTGTGAGTTTTGTTTCTTAGGGAAAAATCCTGTACAATGGTTCAGGGGCCTGAGGCCTTAAATTGCCGGGTGCCTCCTGGAATTCCGCATCTCGCCAGGTGTTTCCCAGACGCTAAGCAACACCAGTTCCAACTTGGTCTGGTTTAAGAGTGCCAAGTGGGTCCTGCAAACTGACACCCAGAACAGTGGCTTGTGAGTTTTGTTTCCCAGGGAAAAAGCCTGTACAATGGTTGAGGGTCCTGCGGCCTTAAATTACCGGGTGCCTCCTGGAATTCGGCCTCTCGCAGGATGCCTCCCAGACGCAAGGTGGCACCTGTGCCAGCTTGTTCTGGTTTGAGAGTACCAAGTGGGTCCGGCAAACTGACACCCAGAACAGTGGCTTGTGAGTTGTGTTTCCCAGGGAAAAAGCGTGTACAATGGTTCAGGGGCCTGAGGCCTTAAGTTGCCGTTGCCTCCTGGAGATCCGCCTCTCACAGGATGCCTCCCAGGCGCAACATGACACCAGTGCCAACTTGGTCTGGTTTAAGAGTGCCAAGTGGGTCCTGAAAACTGACACCCAGAACAGTGACGTGTGAGTTTTGTTTCCCAGGGAAAAAGTCTGTACAATGGTTCAGGGGCCTGAGGCCTTAAATTGCCGGGTGCCTCCTGGAATTCGGCCACTCGCAGGATGCCTCCCAGACGCAAGGTGGCACCAGTTCCAACTTGGTCTGGTTTGCGAGTGCCAAGTGGGTCCTGAAAACTGACACCCAGAACAGTGGCTTCTGAGTTTTGTTTCCCAGGGAAAAAGCCTGTACAATGGTTCAGGGTCCTGCAGCCTTAAATTGCCGGGTGCCTCCTGGAATTGCGCCTCTCGCAGGATGCCTCCCAGACGCAAGGTGGCACCAGTGCCAACTTGGTCTGCTTTGAGAGTGTCAAGTGGGTCCTGAAAACTGAGACCCAGAACAGTGGCTTGTGAGTTTTGTTTCCCAGGGAAAAATCCTGTACAATGGTTCAGGGGCCTGAGGCCTTAAATTGCCGGGTACCTCCTTGAATTCGGCCACTCGCAAGATGCCTCCCAGACGCTAAGCAACACCAGTGCCAACTTGGTCTGATTTAAGAATGCCAAGTGGGTCCTGAAAACTGACACCCAGAACAGTGGCTTGTGAGTTTTGTTTCCCAGGGAAAAAGCCTGTACAATGGTTCACGGGACTGCGGTCTTAAATTGCCGGGTGCCTCCTGGAATTCGGCCTCTCGCAGGATGCCTCCCAGATGCGAGGTGGCACCAGTGCCAACTTGGTCTGGTTTAAGAGTGTCAAGTGGGTCCTGAAAACTGACACCCAGAACAGTGGCTTGTGAGTTTTGTTTCCCAGGGAAAAAGCCTGTACAATGGTTCAGGTTCACGCGGCCTTAAATTGCCAGGTGCCTCCTGGAATTCCGCATCTCGCCAGATATTTCCAAGACGCTAAGCAACACCAGTGCCAACTTGGTCTGGTTTAAGAATGCCAAGTGGGTCCTGAAAACTGACACCCAGAACAGTGGCTTGTGAGTTTTGTTTCCCAGGGAAAAAGCCTGTACAATGGTTCACGGGACTGCGGTCTTAAATTGCCGGGTGCCTCCTGGAATTCGGCCTCTCGCAGGATGCCTCCCAGATGCGAGGTGGCACCAGTGCCAACTTGGTCTGGTTTAAGAGTGTCAAGTGGGTCCTGAAAACTGACACCCAGAACAGTGGCTTGTGAGTTTTGTTTCCCAGGGAAAAAGCCTGTACAATGGTTCAGGTTCACGCGGCCTTAAATTGCCAGGTGCCTCCTGGAATTCCGCATCTCGCCAGATATTTCCAAGACGCTAAGCAACACCAGTGCCAACTTGGTCTGGTTTAAGAATGCCAAGTGGGTCCTGAAAACTGACACCCAGAACAGTGGCTTGTGAGTTTTGTTTCCCAGGGAAAAAGCCTGTACAATGGTTCAGGGGCCTGCGGTCTTAAATTGCCGGGTGCCTCCTGGAATTCGGCCTCTCGCAGGATGCCTCCCAGATGCGAGGTGGCACCAGTGCCAACTTGGTCTGGTTTAAGAGTGCCAAGTGGGTCTTGAAAACTGACACCCAGAACAGTGGCTTGTGAGTTTTGTTTCCCAGGGAAAAAGCCTGTACAATGGTTCAGGTTAACGCGGCCTTAAATTGCCAGGTGCCTCCTGGAATTCCGCATCTAGCCAGATGTTTCCCAGACGCTAAGCAACACCAGTGCCAACTTGGTCTGGTTTAAGAATGCCAAGTGGGTCCTGAAAACTGACACCCAGAACAGTGGCTTGTGAGTTTTGTTTCCCAGGGAAAAAGCCTGTACAATGGTTTTGGGTCCTGCGGCCTTAAATTGCCGGGTGCCTCCTGGAATTCGGCCTCTCGCAGGATGCCTCCCAGACGCAAGGTGGCACCAGTGCCAACTTGGTCTGGTTTAAGAGTGCCAAGTGGGTCCTGAAAACTGACACCCAGAACAGTGGCTTCTGAGTTTTGTTTCCCAGGGAAAAAGCCTGTACAATGGTTCAGGGTCCTGCGGCCTTAAATTGCCGGGTGCCTCCTGGAATTCGGCCTCTCGCAGGATGCCTCCCAGACGCAAGGTGGCACCAGTGCCAACTTGGTCTGGTTTAAGAGTGCCAAGTGGGTCCTGAAAACTGACACCCAGAACAGTGGCTTCTGAATTTTGTTTCCCAGGGAAAAAGCCTGTACAATGGTTCAGGGACCTGAGGCCTTAAATTCTCGGGTGCCTCCTGGAATTCGGCCACTCGCAGGATGCCTCCCAGACGCAAGGTGGCACCAGTTCCAACTTGGTCTGGTTTAAGAGTGCCAAGTGGGTCCTGAAAACTGACACCCAGAACAGTGGCTTCTGAGTTTTGTTTCCCAGGGAAAAAGCCTGTACAATGGTTCAGGGTCCTGCGGCCTTAAATTGCCGGGTGCCTCCTGGAATTGCACCTCTCACAGGATGCCTCCCAGACGCAAGGCGGCACCAGTGGCAACTTGGTCTGGTTTGAGAGTGCCAGGTGGCTCCTGCAAACTGACACCCAGAACAGTGGCTTGTGAGTTTTGTTTCCCAGGGGAAAAGCCTGTACAATGGTTCAGGGTCCTGCGGCCTTAAATTGCCGGGTGATTCCTGGAATTCCGCATCTCACCAGATGTTTCCCAGACGCAAGGTGGCACCAGTGCCAACTTGGTCTGCTTTGAGAGTGTCAAGTGGGTCCTGAAAACTGACACCCAGAACAGTGGCTTGTGAGTTTTGTTTCCCAGGGAAAAATCCTGTACAATGGTTCAGGGGCCTGAGGCCTTAAATTGCCGGGTGCCTCCTTGAATTGCGCCTCTCGCAGGATGCCTCCCAGACGCTAAGCAACACCAGTGCCAACTTGGTCTGATTTAAGAATGCCAAGTGGGTCCTGAAAACTGACACCCAGAACAGTGGCTTGTGAGTTTTGTTTCCCAGGGAAAAAGCCTGTACAATGGTTCAGGTTCACGCGGCCTTAAGTTGCGAGGTGCCTCCTGGAATTTGGCGTCTTGCAAGATGCCTCCCAGAAGCATGGTGACACAAGTGCCAGCTTGGTCTGGGTTGAGAGTGCCAAGTGGGTCCTGAAAACTGACGCCCAGAACAGTGGCTTGTGAGTTTTGTTTCCCAGGGAAAAAGCCTGTACAATGGTTCAGGGTCCTGCGGCCTTAAATTGCCGGGTGCCTCCTGGAATTCGGCCTCTCGCAGGATGCCTCCCAGACGCAAGGTGGCACCAGTTCCAACTTGGTCTGGTTTAAGAGTGCCAAGTGGGTCCTGAAAACTGACACCCAGAACAGTGGCTTGTGAGTTTTGTTTCCCAGGGAAAAAGCCTGTACAATGGTTCAGGGGCCTGAGGCCTTAAATTGCCGGGTGCCTCCTGGAATTCGGCCACTCGCAGGATGCCTCCCAGACGCAAGGTGGCACCAGTGCCAACTTGGTCTGGTTTGAGAGTGCCAGGTGGCTCCTGCAAACTGACACCCAGAACAGTGGCTTGTGAGTTTTGTTTCCCAGGGAAAAAGCCTGTACAATGGTTCAGGGTCCTGCGGCCTTAAATTGCCGGGTGACTCCTGGAATTCCGCATCTCACCAGATGTTTCCCAGACGCAAGGTGGCACCAGTGCCAACTTGGTCTGCTTTGAGAGTGCCAGGTGGCTCCTGCAAACTGACACCCAGAACAGTGGCTTGTGAGTTTTGTTTCCCAGGGAAAAATCCTGTACAATGGTTCAGGGGCCTGAGGCCTTAAATTGCCGGGTGCCTCCTTGAATTGCGCCTCTCGCAGGATGCCTCCCAGACGCTAAGCAACACCAGTGCCAACTTGGTCTGGTTTAAGAATGCCAAGTGGGTCCTGAAAACTGACACCCAGAACAGTGGCTTGTGAGTTTTGTTTCCCAGGGAAAAAGCCTGTACAATGGTTCAGGTTCACGCGGCCTTAAATTGCGGGGTGCCTCCTGGAATTCGGCGTCTTGCAAGATGCCTCCCAGAAGCATGGTGACACCAGTGCCAGCTTGGTCTGGGTTGAGAGTGCCAAGTGGGTCCTGAAAACTGACACCCAGAACAGTGGCTTGTGAGTTTTGTTTCCCAGGGAAAAAGCCTGTACAATGGTTCAGGTTCACGCGGCCTTAAATTGCCGGGTGCCTCCTGGAATTCGGCGTCTTGCAAGATGCCTCCCAGAAGCATGGTGACACCAGTGCCAGCTTGGTCTTGGTTGAGAGTGCCTAGTGGGTCCTGAAAACTGACACCCAGAACAGTGGCTTCTGAATTTTGTTTTTCAGGGAAAAAGCCTGTACAATGGTTCAGGGTCCTGCGGCCTTAAATTGCCGGGTGCCTCCTGGAATTCGGCCTCGCGCAGGATGCCTCCCAGACGCAAGGTGGCACCAGTGCCAACTTGGTCTGGTTTAAGAGTGCCAAGTGGGTCCTGAAAACTGACACCCAGAACAGTGACTTGTGATTTTTGTTTCCCAGGGAAAAATCCTGTACAATGCTTCAGGGGCCTGAGACCTTAAATTGCCAGGTGCCTCCTGGAATTCGGCCTCTCGCAGGATGCCTCCCAGACGCAAGGTGGCACCAGTGCCAACTTGGTCTGGTTTAAGAGTGCCAAGTGGGTCCTGAAAACTGACACCCAGAACAGTGGCTTGTGAGTTTTGTTTCCCAGGGAAAAATCCTGTACAATGGTTCAGGGGCCTTAGGCCTTAAATTGCCAGGTACCTCCTGGAATTCGGCCTCGCGCAGGATGCCTCCCAGACGCAAGGTGGCACATGTTCCAAATTGGTCTGGTTTAAGAGTGCAAAGTGGGTCCTGAAAACTGATAACCTGAACAGTGGCTTGTGAGTTTTGTTTCCCAGGGAAAAAGCCTGTAAAATGGTTCAGGGTCTTGCGGCCTCAAATTGCCGGGTGACTCCTTGAATTCCGCATCTCACCAGATGTTTCCCAGATGCAAGGTGGCACCAGTGCCAACTTGGTCTGCTTTGAGAGTGTCAAGTGGGTCCTGAAAACTGACACCCAGAACAGTGGCTTGTGAGTTTTGTTTCTTAGGGAAAAATCCTGTACAATGGTTCAGGGGCCTGAGGCCTTAAATTGCCGGGTGCCTCCTGGAATTCCGCATCTCGCCAGGTGTTTCCCAGACGCTAAGCAACACCAGTTCCAACTTGGTCTGGTTTAAGAGTGCCAAGTGGGTCCTGCAAACTGACACCCAGAACAGTGGCTTGTGAGTTTTGTTTCCCAGGGAAAAAGCCTGTACAATGGTTGAGGGTCCTGCGGCCTTAAATTACCGGGTGCCTCCTGGAATTCGGCCTCTCGCAGGATGCCTCCCAGACGAGATGTGGCACCTGTGCCAGCTTGTTCTGGTTTGAGAGTACCAAGTGGGTCCGGCAAACTGACACCCAGAACAGTGGCTTGTGAGTTGTGTTTCCCAGGGAAAAAGCGTGTACAATGGTTCAGGGGCCTGAGGCCTTAAGTTGCCGTTGCCTCCTGGAGATCCGCCTCTCACAGGATGCCTCCCAGGCGCAACATGACACCAGTGCCAACTTGGTCTGGTTTAAGAGTGCCAAGTGGGTCCTGAAAACTGACACCCAGAACAGTGACTTGTGAGTTTTGTTTCCCAGGGAAAAAGTCTGTACAATGGTTCAGGGGCCTGAGGCCTTAAATTGCCGGGTGCCTCCTGGAATTCGGCCACTCGCAGGATGCCTCCCAGACGCAAGGTGGCACCAGTTCCAACTTGGTCTGGTTTGCGAGTGCCAAGTGGGTCCTGAAAACTGACACCCAGAACAGTGGCTTCTGAGTTTTGTTTCCCAGGGAAAAAGCCTGTACAATGGTTCAGGGTCCTGCAGCCTTAAATTGCCGGGTGCCTCCTGGAATTCCGCCTCTCGCAGGATGCCTCCCAGACGCAAGGTGGCACCAGTTCCAACTTGGTCTGCTTTGAGAGTGTCAAGTGGGTCCTGAAAACTGACACCCAGAACAGTGGCTTGTGAGTTTTGTTTCCCAGGGAAAAATCCTGTACAATGGTTCAGGGGCCTGAGGCCTTAAATTGCCGGGTACCTCCTTGAATTCGGCCACTCGCAAGATGCCTCCCAGACGCTAAGCAACACCAGTGCCAACTTGGTCTGATTTAAGAATGCCAAGTGGGTCCTGAAAACTGACACCCAGAACAGTGGCTTGTGAGTTTTGTTTCCCAGGGAAAAAGCCTGTACAATGGTTCAGGGGACTGCGGTCTTAAATTGCCGGGTGCCTCCTGGAATTCGGCCTCTCGCAGGATGCCTCCCAGATGCGAGGTGGCACCAGTGCCAACTTGGTCTGGTTTAAGAGTGTCAAGTGGGTCCTGAAAACTGACACCCAGAACAGTGGCTTGTGAGTTTTGTTTCCCAGGGAAAAAGCCTGTACAATGGTTCAGGTTCACGCGGCCTTAAATTGCCGGGTGCCTCCTGGAATTCCGCATCTCGCCAGATATTTCCAAGACGCTAAGCAACACCAGTGCCAACTTGGTCTGGTTTAAGAATGCCAAGTGGGTCCTGAAAACTGACACCCAGAACAGTGGCTTGTGAGTTTTGTTTCCCAGGGAAAAAGCCTGTACAATGGTTCAGGGGCCTGCGGTCTTAAATTGCCGGGTGCCTCCTGGAATTCGGCCTCTCGCAGGATGCCTCCCAGATGCGAGGTGGCACCAGTGCCAACTTGGTCTGGTTTAAGAGTGCCAAGTGGGTCTTGAAAACTGACACCCAGAACAGTGGCTTGTGAGTTTTGTTTCCCAGGGAAAAAGCCTGTACAATGGTTCAGGTTAACGCGGCCTTAAATTGCCAGGTGCCTCCTGGAATTCCGCATCTAGCCAGATGTTTCCCAGACGCTAAGCAACACCAGTGCCAACTTGGTCTGGTTTAAGAATGCCAAGTGGGTCCTGAAAACTGACACCCAGAACAGTGGCTTGTGAGTTTTGTTTCCCAGGGAAAAAGCCTGTACAATGGTTGAGGGTCCTGCGGCCTTAAATTGCCGGGTGCCTCCTGGAATTCGGCCTCTCGCAGGATGCCTCCCAGACGCAAGGTGGCACCAGTGCCAACTTGGTCTGGTTTAAGAGTGCCAAGTGGGTCCTGAAAACTGACACCCAGAACAGTGGCTTCTGAGTTTTGTTTCCCAGGGAAAAAGCCTGTACAATGGTTCAGGGTCCTGCGGCCTTAAATTGCCGGGTGCCTCCTGGAATTCGGCCTCTCGCAGGATGCCTCCCAGACGCAAGGTGGCACCAGTGCCAACTTGGTCTGGTTTAAGAGTGCCAAGTGGGTCCTGAAAACTGACACCCAGAACAGTGGCTTCTGAATTTTGTTTCCCAGGGAAAAAGCCTGTACAATGGTTCAGGGACCTGAGGCCTTAAATTCTCGGGTGCCTCCTGGAATTCGGCCACTCGCAGGATGCCTCCCAGACGCAAGGTGGCACCAGTTCCAACTTGGTCTGGTTTAAGAGTGCCAAGTGGGTCCTGAAAACTGACACCCAGAACAGTGGCTTCTGAGTTTTGTTTCCCAGGGAAAAAGCCTGTACAATGGTTCAGGGTCCTGCGGCCTTAAATTGCCGGGTGCCTCCTGGAATTGCACCTCTCGCAGGATGCCTTCCAGACGCAAGGCGGCACCAGTGGCAACTTGGTCTGGTTTGAGAGTGCCAGGTGGCTCCTGCAAACTGACACCCAGAACAGTGGCTTGTGAGTTTTGTTTCCCAGGGGAAAAGCCTGTACAATGGTTCAGGGTCCTGCGGCCTTAAATTGCCGGGTGATTCCTGGAATTCCGCATCTCACCAGATGTTTCCCAGACGCAAGGTGGCACCAGTGCCAACTTGGTCTGCTTTGAGAGTGTCAAGTGGGTCCTGAAAACTGACACCCAGAACAGTGGCTTGTGAGTTTTGTTTCCCAGGGAAAAATCCTGTACAATGGTTCAGGGGCCTGAGGCCTTAAATTGCCGGGTGCCTCCTTGAATTGCGCCTCTCGCAGGATGCCTCCCAGACGCTAAGCAACACCAGTGCCAACTTAGTCTGATTTAAGAATGCCAAGTGGGTCCTGAAAACTGACACCCAGAACAGTGGCTTGTGAGTTTTGTTTCCCAGGGAAATAGCCTGTACAATGGTTCAGGTTCACGCGGCCTTAAATTGCGAGGTGCCTCCTGGAATTCGGCGTCTTGCAAGATGCCTCCCAGAAGCATGGTGACACAAGTGCCAGCTTGGTCTGGGTTGAGAGTGCCAAGTGGGTCCTGAAAACTGACGCCCAGAACAGTGGCTTGTGAGTTTTGTTTCCCAGGGAAAAAGCCTGTACAATGGTTCAGGGTCCTGCAGCCTTAAATTGCCGGGTGCCTCCTGGAATTCGGCCTCTCGCAGGATGCCTCCCAGACGCAAGGTGGCACCAGTGCCAACTTGGTCTGGTTTAAGAGTGCCAAGTGGGTCCTGAAAACTGACACCCAGAACAGTGGCTTGTGAGTTTTGTTTCCCAGGGAAAAAGCCTGTACAATGGTTCAGGGGCCTGAGGCCTTAAATATCCGGGTGCCTCCTGGAATTCAGCCACTCGCAGGATGCCTCCCAGACGCAAGGTGGCACCAGTGCCAACTTGGTCTGGTTTGAGAGTGCCAGGTGGCTCCTGCAAACTGACACCCAGAACAGTGGCTTGTGAGTTTTGTTTCCCAGGGAAAAAGCCTGTACAATGGTTCAGGGTCCTGCGGCCTTAAATTGCCGGGTGACTCCTGGAATTCCGCATCTCACCAGATGTTTCCCAGACGCAAGGTGGCACCAGTGCCAACTTGGTCTGCTTTGAGAGTGTCAAGTGGGTCCTGAAAACTGACACCCAGAACAGTGGCTTGTGAGTTTTGTTTCCCAGGGAAAAATCCTGTACAATGGTTCAGGGGCCTGAGGCCTTAAATTGCCGGGTGCCTCCTTGAATTGCGCCTCTCGCAGGATGCCTCCCAGACGCTAAGCAACACCAGTGCCAACTTGGTCTGGTTTAAGAATGCCAAGTGGGTCCTGAAAACTGACACCCAGAACAGTGGCTTGTGAGTTTTGTTTCCCAGGGAAAAAGCCTGTACAATGGTTCAGGTTCACGCGGCCTTAAATTGCGGGGTGCCTCCTGGAATTCGGCGTCTTGCAAGATGCCTCCCAGAAGCATGGTGACACCAGTGCCAGCTTGGTCTGGGTTGAGAGTGCCAAGTGGGTCCTGAAAACTGACACCCAGAACAGTGGCTTGTGAGTTTTGTTTCCCAGGGAAAAAGCCTGTACAATGGTTCAGGTTCACGCGGCCTTAAATTGCCGGGTGCCTCCTGGAATTCCGCATCTCGCCAGATGTTTCCCAGACGCTAAGCAACACCAGTGCCAACTTGGTCTGGTTTGAGAGTGCCAAGTGTGTCCTGCAAACTGACACCCAGAACAGTGGCTTGTGAGTTTTGTTTCCCAGGGAAAAAGCCTGTACAATGGTTCAGGGTCCTGCGGCCTTAAATTGCCGGTTGCCTCCTGGAATTCGGACTCTCACAGGATGCCTCCCAGACGCAAGGTGGCACCAGTGCCAACTTGGTCTGGTTTAAGAGTGCCAAGTGGGTCCTGCAAACTGACACCCAGAACAGTGGCTTGTGAGTTTTGTTTCCCAGGGAAAAAGCCTGTACAATGGTTCAGGGTCCTGCGGCCTTAAATTGCCGGGTGCCTCCTGGAATTCCGCCTCTCGCAGGATGCCTCCCAGACGCAAGGTGGCACCAGTGCCAACTTGGTCTGGTTTAAGAGTGCCAAGTGGGTCCTGAAAACTGACACCCAGAACAGTGGCTTGTGAGTTTTGTTTCCCAGGGAAAAATCGTGTACAATGGTTCAGGGGCCTTAGGCCTTAAATTGCCAGGTACCTCCTGGAATTCGGCCTCGCGCAGGATGCCTCCCAGACGCAAGGTGGCACATGTTCCAAATTGGTCTGGTTTAAGAGTGCCAAGTGGGTCCTGAAAACTGATACCCAGAACAGTGGCTTGTGAGTTTTGTTTCCCAGGGAAAAAGCCTGTAAAATGGTTCAGGGTCTTGCGGACTTAAATTGCCGGGTGACTCCTTGAATTCCGCATCTCACCAGATGTTTCCCAGATGCAAGGTGGCACCAGTGCCAACTTGGTCTGCTTTGAGAGTGTCAAGTGGGTCCTGAAAACTGACACCCAGAACAGTGGCTTGTGAGTTTTGTTTCCCAGGGAAAAATCCTGTACAATGGTTCAGGGGCCTGAGGCCTTAAATTGCCGGGTGCCTCCTGGAATTCCGCATCTCGCCAGATGTTTCCCAGACGCTTAGCAACACCAGTTCCAACTTGGTCTGGTTTAAGAGTGCCAAGTGGGTCCTGCAAACTGACACCCAGAACAGTGGCTTCTGAATATTTTTTCCAAGGGAAAATGCCTGTAGAATGGTTTTGGGTCCTGCGGCCTTAAATAGCCGGGTGCCTCCTGGAATTCCCCCTCTCGCAGGATGCCTCCCAGACGCAAGGTGGCACCAGTGCCAACTTGGTCTGGTTTGAGAGTACCAAGTGGGTCCGGCAAACTGACACCCAGAACAGTGGCTTGTGAGTTTTGTTTCCCAGGGAAAAAGCGTGTACAATGGTTCAGGGGCCTGAGGCCTTAAGTTGCCGTTGCCTCCTGGAGATCCGCCTCTCACAGGATGCCACCCAGGCGCAACATGACACCAGTGCCAACTTGGTCTGGTTTAAGAGTGCCAAGTGGGTCCTGAAAACTGACACCCAGAACAGTGACTTGTGAGTTTTGTTTCCCAGGGAAAAAGTCTGTACAATGGTTCAGGGGCCTGAGGCCTTAAATTGCCGGGTGCCTCCTGGAATTCGGCCACTCGCAGGATGCCTCCCAGACGCAAGGTGGCACCAGTTCCAACTTGATCTGGTTTGCGAGTGCCAAGTGGGTCCTGAAAACTGACACCCAGAACAGTGGCTTGTGAGTTTTGTTTCCCAGGGAAAAAGCCTGTACAATGGTTCAGGGTCCTGCGGCCTTAAATTGCCGGGTGCCTCCTGGAATTGCGCCTCTCGCAGGATGCCTCCCAGACGCAACGTGGCACCAGTGCCAACTTGGTCTGCTTTGAGAGTGTCAAGTGGGTCCTGAAAACTGACACCCAGAACAGTGGCTTGTGAGTTTTGTTTCCCAGGGAAAAATCCTGTACAATGGTTCAGGGGCCTGAGGCCTTAAATTGCCGGGTGCCTCCTTGAATTCGGCCTCTCGCAGGATGCCTCCCAGACGCTAAGCAACACCAGTGCCAACTTGGTCTGATTTAAGAATGCCAAATGGATCCTGAAAACTGACACCCAGAACAGTGGCTTATGAGTTTTGTTTCCCAGGGAAAAAGCCTGTACAATGGTTCAGGGGCCTGCGGTCTTAAATTGCCGGGTGCCTCCTGGAATTCGGCCTCTCGCAGGATGCCTCCCAGATGCGAGGTGGCACCAGTGCCAACTTGGTCTGGTTTAAGAGTGCCAAGTGGGTCCTGAAAACTGACACCCAGAACAGTGGTTTGTGAGTTTTGTTTCCCAGGGAAAAAGCCTGTACAATGGTTCAGGTTCACGCGGCCTTAAATTGCCGGGTGCCTCCTGGAATTCCGCATTTCGCCAGATGTTTCCAAGACGCTAAGCAACACCAGTGCCAACTTGGTCTGGTTTGAGAGTGCCAAGTGTGTCCTGGAAACTGACACCCAGAACAGTGGCTTGTGAGTTTTGTTTCCCAGGGAAAAAGCCTGTACAATGGTTCAGGGCCTGCGGCCTTAAATTGCCGGATGCCTCCTGGAATTCGGCGTCTTGCAGGATGCCTCCCAGACGCAAGGTGGCACCAGTGCCAACTTGGTCTGGTTTAAGAGTGCCAAGTGGGTCCTGAAAACTGACACCCAGAACAGTGGCTTGTGAGTTTTGTTTCCCAGGGAAAAATCGTGTACAATGGTTCAGGGGCCTTAGGCCTTAAATTGCCAGGTACCTCCTGGAATTCGGCCTCGCGCAGGATGCCTCCCAGACGCAAGGTGGCACATGTTCCAAATTGGTCTGGTTTAAGAGTGCAAAGTGGGTCCTGAAAACTGATACCCAGAACAGTGGCTTGTGAGTTTTGTTTCCCAGGGAAAAAGCCTGTAAAATGGTTCAGGGTCTTGCGGCCTCAAATTGCCGGGTGACTCCTTGAATTCCGCATCTCACCAGATGTTTCCCAGATGCAAGGTGGCACCAGTGCCAACTTGGTCTGCTTTGAGAGTGTCAAGTGGGTCCTGAAAACTGACACCCAGAACAGTGGCTTGTGAGTTTTGTTTCTTAGGGAAAAATCCTGTACAATGGTTCAGGGGCCTGAGGCCTTAAATTGCCGGGTGCCTCCTGGAATTCCGCATCTCGCCAGGTGTTTCCCAGACGCTAAGCAACACCAGTTCCAACTTGGTCTGGTTTAAGAGTGCCAAGTGGGTCCTGCAAACTGACACCCAGAACAGTGGCTTGTGAGTTTTGTTTCCCAGGGAAAAAGCCTGTACAATGGTTGAGGGTCCTGCGGCCTTAAATTACCGGGTGCCTCCTGGAATTCGGCCTCTCGCAGGATGCCTCCCAGACGCAATGTGGCACCTGTGCCAGCTTGTTCTGGTTTGAGAGTACCAAGTGGGTCCGGCAAACTGACACCCAGAACAGTGGCTTGTGAGTTGTGTTTCCCAGGGAAAAAGCGTGTACAATGGTTCAGGGGCCTGAGGCCTTAAGTTGCCGTTGCCTCCTGGAGATCCGCCTCTCACAGGATGCCTCCCAGGCGCAACATGACACCAGTGCCAACTTGGTCTGGTTTAAGAGTGCCAAGTGGGTCCTGAAAACTGACACCCAGAACAGTGACGTGTGAGTTTTGTTTCCCAGGGAAAAAGTCTGTACAATGGTTCAGGGGCCTGAGGCCTTAAATTGCCGGGTGCCTCCTGGAATTCGGCCACTCGCAGGATGCCTCCCAGACGCAAGGTGGCACCAGTTCCAACTTGGTCTGGTTTGCGAGTGCCAAGTGGGTCCTGAAAACTGACACCCAGAACAGTGGCTTCTGAGTTTTGTTTCCCAGGGAAAAAGCCTGTACAATGGTTCAGGGTCCTGCAGCCTTAAATTGCCGGGTGCCTCCTGGAATTGCGCCTCTCGCAGGATGCCTCCCAGACGCAAGGTGGCACCAGTGCCAACTTGGTCTGCTTTGAGAGTGTCAAGTGGGTCCTGAAAACTGAGACCCAGAACAGTGGCTTGTGAGTTTTGTTTCCCAGGGAAAAATCCTGTACAATGGTTCAGGGGCCTGAGGCCTTAAATTGCCGGGTACCTCCTTGAATTCGGCCACTCGCAAGATGCCTCCCAGACGCTAAGCAACACCAGTGCCAACTTGGTCTGATTTAAGAATGCCAAGTGGGTCCTGAAAACTGACACCCAGAACAGTGGCTTGTGAGTTTTGTTTCCCAGGGAAAAAGCCTGTACAATGGTTCACGGGACTGCGGTCTTAAATTGCCGGGTGCCTCCTGGAATTCGGCCTCTCGCAGGATGCCTCCCAGATGCGAGGTGGCACCAGTGCCAACTTGGTCTGGTTTAAGAGTGTCAAGTGGGTCCTGAAAACTGACACCCAGAACAGTGGCTTGTGAGTTTTGTTTCCCAGGGAAAAAGCCTGTACAATGGTTCAGGTTCACGCGGCCTTAAATTGCCAGGTGCCTCCTGGAATTCCGCATCTCGCCAGATATTTCCAAGACGCTAAGCAACACCAGTGCCAACTTGGTCTGGTTTAAGAATGCCAAGTGGGTCCTGAAAACTGACACCCAGAACAGTGGCTTGTGAGTTTTGTTTCCCAGGGAAAAAGCCTGTACAATGGTTCAGGGGCCTGCGGTCTTAAATTGCCGGGTGCCTCCTGGAATTCGGCCTCTCGCAGGATGCCTCCCAGATGCGAGGTGGCACCAGTGCCAACTTGGTCTGGTTTAAGAGTGCCAAGTGGGTCTTGAAAACTGACACCCAGAACAGTGGCTTGTGAGTTTTGTTTCCCAGGGAAAAAGCCTGTACAATGGTTCAGGTTAACGCGGCCTTAAATTGCCAGGTGCCTCCTGGAATTCCGCATCTAGCCAGATGTTTCCCAGACGCTAAGCAACACCAGTGCCAACTTGGTCTGGTTTAAGAATGCCAAGTGGGTCCTGAAAACTGACACCCAGAACAGTGGCTTGTGAGTTTTGTTTCCCAGGGAAAAAGCCTGTACAATGGTTGAGGGTCCTGCGGCCTTAAATTGCCGGGTGCCTCCTGGAATTCGGCCTCTCGCAGGATGCCTCCCAGACGCAAGGTGGCACCAGTGCCAACTTGGTCTGGTTTAAGAGTGCCAAGTGGGTCCTGAAAACTGACACCCAGAACAGTGGCTTCTGAGTTTTGTTTCCCAGGGAAAAAGCCTGTACAATGGTTCAGGGTCCTGCGGCCTTAAATTGCCGGGTGCCTCCTGGAATTCGGCCTCTCGCAGGATGCCTCCCAGACGCAAGGTGGCACCAGTGCCAACTTGGTCTGGTTTAAGAGTGCCAAGTGGGTCCTGAAAACTGACACCCAGAACAGTGGCTTCTGAATTTTGTTTCCCAGGGAAAAAGCCTGTACAATGGTTCAGGGACCTGAGGCCTTAAATTCTCGGGTGCCTCCTGGAATTCGGCCACTCGCAGGATGCCTCCCAGACGCAAGGTGGCACCAGTTCCAACTTGGTCTGGTTTAAGAGTGCCAAGTGGGTCCTGAAAACTGACACCCAGAACAGTGGCTTCTGAGTTTTGTTTCCCAGGGAAAAAGCCTGTACAATGGTTCAGGGTCCTGCGGCCTTAAATTGCCGGGTGCCTCCTGGAATTGCACCTCTCACAGGATGCCTCCCAGACGCAAGGCGGCACCAGTGGCAACTTGGTCTGGTTTGAGAGTGCCAGGTGGCTCCTGCAAACTGACACCCAGAACAGTGGCTTGTGAGTTTTGTTTCCCAGGGGAAAAGCCTGTACAATGGTTCAGGGTCCTGCGGCCTTAAAATGCCGGGTGATTCCTGGAATTCCGCATCTCACCAGATGTTTCCCAGACGCAAGGTGGCACCAGTGCCAACTTGGTCTGCTTTGAGAGTGTCAAGTGGGTCCTGAAAACTGACACCCAGAACAGTGGCTTGTGAGTTTTGTTTCCCAGGGAAAAATCCTGTACAATGGTTCAGGGGCCTGAGGCCTTAAATTGCCGGGTGCCTCCTTGAATTGCGCCTCTCGCAGGATGCCTCCCAGACGCTAAGCAACACCAGTGCCAACTTGGTCTGATTTAAGAATGCCAAGTGGGTCCTGAAAACTGACACCCAGAACAGTGGCTTGTGAGTTTTGTTTCCCAGGGAAAAAGCCTGTACAATGGTTCAGGTTCACGCGGCCTTAAGTTGCGAGGTGCCTCCTGGAATTTGGCGTCTTGCAAGATGCCTCCCAGAAGCATGGTGACACAAGTGCCAGCTTGGTCTGGGTTGAGAGTGCCAAGTGGGTCCTGAAAACTGACGCCCAGAACAGTGGCTTGTGAGTTTTGTTTCCCAGGGAAAAAGCCTGTACAATGGTTCAGGGTCCTGCGGCCTTAAATTGCCGGGTGCCTCCTGGAATTCGGCCTCTCGCAGGATGCCTCCCAGACGCAAGGTGGCACCAGTTCCAACTTGGTCTGGTTTAAGAGTGCCAAGTGGGTCCTGAAAACTGACACCCAGAACAGTGGCTTGTGAGTTTTGTTTCCCAGGGAAAAAGCCTGTACAATGGTTCAGGGGCCTGAGGCCTTAAATTGCCGGGTGCCTCCTGGAATTCGGCCACTCGCAGGATGCCTCCCAGACGCAAGGTGGCACCAGTGCCAACTTGGTCTGGTTTGAGAGTGCCAGGTGGCTCCTGCAAACTGACACCCAGAACAGTGGCTTGTGAGTTTTGTTTCCCAGGGAAAAAGCCTGTACAATGGTTCAGGGTCCTGCGGCCTTAAATTGCCGGGTGACTCCTGGAATTCCGCATCTCACCAGATGTTTCCCAGACGCAAGGTGGCACCAGTGCCAACTTGGTCTGCTTTGAGAGTGCCAGGTGGCTCCTGCAAACTGACACCCAGAACAGTGGCTTGTGAGTTTTGTTTCCCAGGGAAAAATCCTGTACAATGGTTCAGGGGCCTGAGGCCTTAAATTGCCGGGTGCCTCCTTGAATTGCGCCTCTCGCAGGATGCCTCCCAGACGCTAAGCAACACCAGTGCCAACTTGGTCTGGTTTAAGAATGCCAAGTGGGTCCTGAAAACTGACACCCAGAACAGTGGCTTGTGAGTTTTGTTTCCCAGGGAAAAAGCCTGTACAATGGTTCAGGTTCACGCGGCCTTAAATTGCGGGGTGCCTCCTGGAATTCGGCGTCTTGCAAGATGCCTCCCAGAAGCATGGTGACACCAGTGCCAGCTTGGTCTGGGTTGAGAGTGCCAAGTGGGTCCTGAAAACTGACACCCAGAACAGTGGCTTGTGAGTTTTGTTTCCCAGGGAAAAAGCCTGTACAATGGTTCAGGTTCACGCGGCCTTAAATTGCCGGGTGCCTCCTGGAATTCCGCATCTCGCCAGATGTTTCCCAGACGCTAAGCAACACCAGTGCCAACTTGGTCTGGTTTGAGAGTGCCAAGTGTGTCCTGCAAACTGACACCCAGAACAGTGGCTTGTGAGTTTTGTTTCCCAGGGAAAAAGCCTGTACAATGGTTCAGGGTCCTGCGGCCTTAAATTGCCGGTTGCCTCCTGGAATTCGGACTCTCACAGGATGCCTCCCAGACGCAAGGTGGCACCAGTGCCAACTTGGTCTGGTTTAAGAGTGCCAAGTGGGTCCTGCAAACTGACACCCAGAACAGTGGCTTGTGAGTTTTGTTTCCCAGGGAAAAAGCCTGTACAATGGTTCAGGGTCCTGCGGCCTTAAAATGCCGGGTGCCTCCTGGAATTCCGCCTCTCGCAGGATGCCTCCCAGACGCAAGGTGGCACCAGTGCCAACTTGGTCTGGTTTAAGAGTGCCAAGTGGGTCCTGAAAACTGACACCCAGAACAGTGGCTTGTGAGTTTTGTTTCCCAGGGAAAAATCCTGTACAATGGTTCAGGGGCCTGAGGCCTTAAATTGCCGGGTGCCTCCTGGAATTCCGCATCTCGCCAGGTGTTTCCCAGACGCTAAGCAACACCAGTTCCAACTTGGTCTGGTTTAAGAGTGCCAAGTGGGTCCTGCAAACTGACACCCAGAACAGTGGCTTCTGAATATTTTTTCCAAGGGAAAATGCCTGTAGAATGGTTTTGGGTCCTGCGGCCTTAAATAGCCGGGTGCCTCCTGGAATTCCCCCTCTCGCCAGGTGTTTCCCAGACGCAAGGTGGCACCAGTTCCAACTTAGTCTGGTTTAAGAGTGCCAAGTGGGTCCTGAAAACTGACACCCAGAACAGTGGCTTCTGAGTTTTGTTTCCCAGGGAAAAAGCCTGTACAATGGTTCAGGGTCCTGCGGCCTTAAATTGCCGGGTGACTCCTGGAATTGCACCTCTCGCAGGATGCCTCCCAGACGCAAGGTGGCACCAGTGCCAACTTGGTCTGGTTTGAGAGTGCCAGGTGGCTCCTGCAAACTGACACCCAGAACAGTGGCTTGTGAGTTTTGTTTCCCAGGGAAAAAGCCTGTACAATGGTTCAGGTTCACGCGGCCTTAAGTTGCGAGGTGCCTCCTGGGATTTGGCGTCTTGCAAGATGCCTCCCAGAAGCATGGTGACACAAGTGCCAGCTTGGTCTGGGTTGAGAGTGCCAAGTGGGTCCTGAAAACTGACGCCCAGAACAGTGGCTTGTGAGTTTTGTTTCCCAGGGAAAAAGCCTGTACAATGGTTCAGGGTCCTGCGGCCTTAAATTGCCGGGTGCCTCCTGGAATTCGGCCTCTCGCAGGATGCCTCCCAGACGCAAGGTGGCACCAGTTCCAACTTGGTCTGGTTTAAGAGTGCCAAGTGGGTCCTGAAAACTGACACCCAGAACAGTGGCTTGTGAGTTTTGTTTCCCAGGGAAAAAGCCTGTACAATGGTTCAGGGTCCTGCGGCCTTAAATTGCCGGGTGCCTCCTGGAATTCGGCCACTCGCAGGATGCCTCCCAGACGCAAGGTGGCACCAGTGCCAACTTGGTCTGGTTTGAGAGTGCCAGGTGGCTCCTGCAAACTGACACCCAGAACAGTGGCTTGTGAGTTTTGTTTCCCAGGGAAAAAGCCTGTACAATGGTTCAGGGTCCTGCGGCCTTAAATTGCCGGGTGACTCCTGGAATTCCGCATCTCACCAGATGTTTCCCAGACGCAAGGTGGCACCAGTGCCAACTTGGTCTGCTTTGAGAGTGCCAGGTGGCTCCTGCAAACTGACACCCAGAACAGTGGCTTGTGAGTTTTGTTTCCCAGGGAAAAATCCTGTACAATGGTTCAGGGGCCTGAGGCCTTAAATTGCCGGGTGCCTCCTTGAATTGCGCCTCTCGCAGGATGCCTCCCAGACGCTAAGCAACACCAGTGCCAACTTGGTCTGATTTAAGAATGCCAAGTGGGTCCTGAAAACTGACACCCAGAACAGTGGCTTGTGAGTTTTGTTTCCCAGGGAAAAAGCCTGTACAATGGTTCAGGTTCACGCGGCCTTAAATTGCGGGGTGCCTCCTGGAATTCGGCGTCTTGCAAGATGCCTCCCAGAAGCATGGTGACACCAGTGCCAGCTTGGTCTGGGTTGAGAGTGCCAAGTGGGTCCTGAAAACTGACACCCAGAACAGTGGCTTGTGAGTTTTGTTTCCCAGGGAAAAAGCCTGTACAATGGTTCAGGTTCACGCGGCCTTAAATTGCCGGGTGCCTCCTGGAATTCCGCATCTCGCCAGATGTTTCCCAGACGCTAAGCAACACCAGTGCCAACTTGGTCTGGTTTGAGAGTGCCAAGTGTGTCCTGCAAACTGACACCCAGAACAGTGGCTTGTGAGTTTTGTTTCCCAGGGAAAAAGCCTGTACAATGGTTCAGGGTCCTGCGGCCTTAAATTGCCGGTTGCCTCCTGGAATTCGGACTCTCACAGGATGCCTCCCAGACGCAAGGTGGCACCAGTGCCAACTTGGTCTGGTTTAAGAGTGCCAAGTGGGTCCTGCAAACTGACACCCAGAACAGTGGCTTGTGAGTTTTGTTTCCCAGGGAAAAAGCCTGTACAATGGTTCAGGGTCCTGCGGCCTTAAAATGCCGGGTGCCTCCTGGAATTCCGCCTCTCGCAGGATGCCTCCCAGACGCAAGGTGGCACCAGTGCCAACTTGGTCTGGTTTAAGAGTGCCAAGTGGGTCCTGAAAACTGACACCCAGAACAGTGGCTTGTGAGTTTTGTTTCCCAGGGAAAAATCCTGTACAATGGTTCAGGGGCCTGAGGCCTTAAATTGCCGGGTGCCTCCTGGAATTCCGCATCTCGCCAGGTGTTTCCCAGACGCTAAGCAACACCAGTTCCAACTTGGTCTGGTTTAAGAGTGCCAAGTGGGTCCTGCAAACTGACACCCAGAACAGTGGCTTCTGAATATTTTTTCCAAGGGAAAATGCCTGTAGAATGGTTTTGGGTCCTGCGGCCTTAAATAGCCGGGTGCCTCCTGGAATTCCCCCTCTCGCCAGGTGTTTCCCAGACGCAAGGTGGCACCAGTTCCAACTTAGTCTGGTTTAAGAGTGCCAAGTGGGTCCTGAAAACTGACACCCAGAACAGTGGCTTCTGAGTTTTGTTTCCCAGGGAAAAAGCCTGTACAATGGTTCAGGGTCCTGCGGCCTTAAATTGCCGGGTGACTCCTGGAATTGCACCTCTCGCAGGATGCCTCCCAGACGCAAGGTGGCACCAGTGCCAACTTGGTCTGGTTTGAGAGTGCCAGGTGGCTCCTGCAAACTGACACCCAGAACAGTGGCTTGTGAGTTTTGTTTCCCAGGGAAAAAGCCTGTACAATGGTTCAGGGGCCTGAGGCCTTAAATTGCCGGGTGCCTCCTTGAATTGCGCCTCTCGCAGGATGCCTCCCAGACGCTAAGCAACACCAGTGCCAACTTGGTCTGATTTAAGAATGCCAAGTGGGTCCTGAAAACTGACACCCAGAACAGTGGCTTGTGAGTTTTGTTTCCCAGGGAAAAAGCCTGTACAGTGGTTCAGGTTCACGCGGCCTTAAATTGCGGGGTGCCTCCTGGAATTCCGCATCTAGCCAGATATTTCCAAGACACTAAGCAACACCAGTGCCAACTTGGTCTGGTTTAAGAGTTCCAAGTGTGTCCTGCAAACTGACACCCAGAACAGTGGCTTGTGAGTTTTGTTTCCCAGGGAAAAAGCCTGTACAATGGTTCAGGTTCACGCGGCCTTAAATTGCCGGGTGCCTCCTGGAATTCGGCGTCTTGCAAGATGCCTCCCAGAAGCATGGTGACACCAGTGCCAGCTTGGTCTGGGTTGAGAGTGCCTAGTGGGTCCTGAAAACTGACACCCAGAACAGTGGCTTCTGAATTTTGTTTTCCAGGGAAAAAGCCTGTACAATGGTTCAGGGTCCTGCGGCCTTAAATTGCCGGGTGCCTCCTGGAATTCGGCCTCGCGCAGGATGCCTCCCAGACGCAAGGTGGCACCAGTGCCAGCTTGGTCTGGTTTAAGAGTGCCAAGTGGGTCCTGAAAACTGACGCCCAGAACAGTGGCTTGTGAGTTTTGTTTCCCAGGGAAAAATCCTGTACAATGCTTCAGGGGCCTGAGACCTTAAATTGCCAGGTGCCTCCTGGAATTCGGCCTCTCGCAGGATGCCTCCCAGACGCAAGGTGGCACCAGTGCCAACTTGGTCTGGTTTAAGAGTGCCAAGTGGGTCCTGAAAACTGACACCCAGAACAGTGGCTTGTGAGTTTTGTTTCCCAGGGAAAAATCGTGTACAATGGTTCAGGGGCCTTAGGCCTTAAATTGCCAGGTACCTCCTGGAATTCGGCCTCGCGCAGGATGCCTCCCAGACGCAAGGTGGCACATGTTCCAAATTGGTCTGGTTTAAGAGTGGAAAGTGGGTCCTGAAAACTGATACCCAGAACAGTGGCTTGTGAGTTTTGTTTCCCAGGGAAAAAGCCGGTAAAATGGTTCAGGGTCTTGCGGCCTCAAATTGCCGGGTGACTCCTTGAATTCCGCATCTCACCAGATGTTTCCCAGATGCAAGGTGGCACCAGTGCCAACTTGGTCTGCTTTGAGAGTGTCAAGTGGGTCCTGAAAACTGACACCCAGAACAGTGGCTTGTGAGTTTTGTTTCTTAGGGAAAAATCCTGTACAATGGTTCAGGGGCCTGAGGCCTTAAATTGCCGGGTGCCTCCTGGAATTCCGCATCTCGCCAGGTGTTTCCCAGACGCTAAGCAACACCAGTTCCAACTTGGTCTGGTTTAAGAGTGCCAAGTGGGTCCTGCAAACTGACACCCAGAACAGTGGCTTGTGAGTTTTGTTTCCCAGGGAAAAAGCCTGTACAATGGTTGAGGGTCCTGCGGCCTTAAATTACCGGGTGCCTCCTGGAATTCGGCCTCTCGCAGGATGCCTCCCAGACGCAATGTGGCACCTGTGCCAGCTTGTTCTGGTTTGAGAGTACCAAGTGGGTCCGGCAAACTGACACCCAGAACAGTGGCTTGTGAGTTGTGTTTCCCAGGGAAAAAGCGTGTACAATGGTTCAGGGGCCTGAGGCCTTAAGTTGCCGTTGCCTCCTGGAGATCCGCCTCTCACAGGATGCCTCCCAGGCGCAACATGACACCAGTGCCAACTTGGTCTGGTTTAAGAGTGCCAAGTGGGTCCTGAAAACTGACACCCAGAACAGTGGCTTGTGAGTTTTGTTTCCCAGGGAAAAAGCCTGTACAATGGTTCAGGGTCCTGCGGCCTTAAATTGCCGGGTGACTCCTGGAATTGCACCTCTCGCAGGATGCCTCCCAGACGCAAGGTGGCACCAGTGCCAACTTGGTCTGGTTTGAGAGTGCCAGGTGGCTCCTGCAAACTGACACCCAGAACAGTGGCTTGTGAGTTTTGTTTCCCAGGGAAAAAGCCTGTACAATGGTTCAGGTTCACGCGGCCTTAAGTTGCGAGGTGCCTCCTGGAATTTGGCGTCTTGCAAGATGCCTCCCAGAAGCATGGTGACACAAGTGCCAGCTTGGTCTGGGTTGAGAGTGCCAAGTGGGTCCTGAAAACTGACGCCCAGAACAGTGGCTTGTGAGTTTTGTTTCCCAGGGAAAAAGCCTGTACAATGGTTCAGGGTCCTGCGGCCTTAAATTGCCGGGTGCCTCCTGGAATTCGGCCTCTCGCAGGATGCCTCCCAGACGCAAGGTGGCACCAGTTCCAACTTGGTCTGGTTTAAGAGTGCCAAGTGGGTCCTGAAAACTGACACCCAGAACAGTGGCTTGTGAGTTTTGTTTCCCAGGGAAAAAGCCTGTACAATGGTTCAGGGTCCTGCGGCCTTAAATTGCCGGGTGCCTCCTGGAATTCTGCCACTCGCAGTATGCCTCCCAGACGCAAGGTGGCACCAGTGCCAACTTGGTCTGGTTTGAGAGTGCCAGGTGGCTCCTGCAAACTGACACCCAGAACAGTGGCTTGTGAGTTTTGTTTCCCAGGGAAAAAGCCTGTACAATGGTTCAGGGTCCTGCGGCCTTAAATTGCCGGGTGACTCCTGGAATTCCGCATCTCACCAGATGTTTCCCAGACGCAAGGTGGCACCAGTGCCAACTTGGTCTGCTTTGAGAGTGCCAGGTGGCTCCTGCAAACTGACACCCAGAACAGTGGCTTGTGAGTTTTGTTTCCCAGGGAAAAATCCTGTACAATGGTTCAGGGGCCTGAGGCCTTAAATTGCCGGGTGCCTCCTTGAATTGCGCCTCTCGCAGGATGCCTCCCAGACGCTAAGCAACACCAGTGCCAACTTGGTCTGGTTTAAGAATGCCAAGTGGGTCCTGAAAACTGACACCCAGAACAGTGGCTTGTGAGTTTTGTTTCCCAGGGAAAAAGCCTGTACAATGGTTCAGGTTCACGCGGCCTTAAATTGCGGGGTGCCTCCTGGAATTCGGCGTCTTGCAAGATGCCTCCCAGAAGCATGGTGACACCAGTGCCAGCTTGGTCTGGGTTGAGAGTGCCAAGTGGGTCCTGAAAACTGACACCCAGAACAGTGGCTTGTGAGTTTTGTTTCCCAGGGAAAAAGCCTGTACAATGGTTCAGGTTCACGCGGCCTTAAATTGCCGGGTGCCTCCTGGAATTCCGCATCTCGCCAGATGTTTCCCAGACGCTAAGCAACACCAGTGCCAACTTGGTCTGGTTTGAGAGTGCCAAGTGTGTCCTGCAAACTGACACCCAGAACAGTGGCTTGTGAGTTTTGTTTCCCAGGGAAAAAGCCTGTACAATGGTTCAGGGTCCTGCGGCCTTAAATTGCCGGTTGCCTCCTGGAATTCGGACTCTCACAGGATGCCTCCCAGACGCAAGGTGGCACCAGTGCCAACTTGGTCTGGTTTAAGAGTGCCAAGTGGGTCCTGCAAACTGACACCCAGAACAGTGGCTTGTGAGTTTTGTTTCCCAGGGAAAAAGCCTGTACAATGGTTCAGGGTCCTGCGGCCTTAAAATGCCGGGTGCCTCCTGGAATTCCGCCTCTCGCAGGATGCCTCCCAGACGCAAGGTGGCACCAGTGCCAACTTGGTCTGGTTTAAGAGTGCCAAGTGGGTCCTGAAAACTGACACCCAGAACAGTGGCTTGTGAGTTTTGTTTCCCAGGGAAAAATCCTGTACAATGGTTCAGGGGCCTGAGGCCTTAAATTGCCGGGTGCCTCCTGGAATTCCGCATCTCGCCAGGTGTTTCCCAGACGCTAAGCAACACCAGTTCCAACTTGGTCTGGTTTAAGAGTGCCAAGTGGGTCCTGCAAACTGACACCCAGAACAGTGGCTTCTGAATATTTTTTCCAAGGGAAAATGCCTGTAGAATGGTTTTGGGTCCTGCGGCCTTAAATAGCCGGGTGCCTCCTGGAATTCCCCCTCTCGCCAGGTGTTTCCCAGACGCAAGGTGGCACCAGTTCCAACTTAGTCTGGTTTAAGAGTGCCAAGTGGGTCCTGAAAACTGACACCCAGAACAGTGGCTTCTGAGTTTTGTTTCCCAGGGAAAAAGCCTGTACAATGGTTCAGGGTCCTGCGGCCTTAAATTGCCGGGTGACTCCTGGAATTGCACCTCTCGCAGGATGCCTCCCAGACGCAAGGTGGCACCAGTGCCAACTTGGTCTGGTTTGAGAGTGCCAGGTGGCTCCTGCAAACTGACACCCAGAACAGTGGCTTGTGAGTTTTGTTTCCCAGGGAAAAAGCCTGTACAATGGTTCAGGGGCCTGAGGCCTTAAATTGCCGGGTGCCTCCTTGAATTGCGCCTCTCGCAGGATGCCTCCCAGACGCTAAGCAACACCAGTGCCAACTTGGTCTGATTTAAGAATGCCAAGTGGGTCCTGAAAACTGACACCCAGAACAGTGGCTTGTGAGTTTTGTTTCCCAGGGAAAAAGCCTGTACAATGGTTCAGGGGCCTGAGGCCTTAAATTGCCGGGTGCCTCCTGGAATTCCGCATCTCGCCAGGTGTTTCCCAGACGCTAAGCAACACCAGTTCCAACTTGGTCTGGTTTAAGAGTGCCAAGTGGGTCCTGCAAACTGACACCCAGAACAGTGGCTTGTGAGTTTTGTTTCCCAGGGAAAAAGCCTGTACAATGGTTGAGGGTCCTGCGGCCTTAAATTACCGGGTGCCTCCTGGAATTCGGCCTCTCGCAGGATGCCTCCCAGACGCAATGTGGCACCTGTGCCAGCTTGTTCTGGTTTGAGAGTACCAAGTGGGTCCGGCAAACTGACACCCAGAACAGTGGCTTGTGAGTTGTGTTTCCCAGGGAAAAAGCGTGTACAATGGTTCAGGGGCCTGAGGCCTTAAGTTGCCGTTGCCTCCTGGAGATCCGCCTCTCACAGGATGCCTCCCAGGCGCAACATGACACCAGTGCCAACTTGGTCTGGTTTAAGAGTGCCAAGTGGGTCCTGAAAACTGACACCCAGAACAGTGGCTTGTGAGTTTTGTTTCCCAGGGAAAAAGCCTGTACAATGGTTCAGGGTCCTGCGGCCTTAAATTGCCGGGTGACTCCTGGAATTGCACCTCTCGCAGGATGCCTCCCAGACGCAAGGTGGCACCAGTGCCAACTTGGTCTGGTTTGAGAGTGCCAGGTGGCTCCTGCAAACTGACACCCAGAACAGTGGCTTGTGAGTTTTGTTTCCCAGGGAAAAAGCCTGTACAATGGTTCAGGTTCACGCGGCCTTAAGTTGCGAGGTGCCTCCTGGAATTTGGCGTCTTGCAAGATGCCTCCCAGAAGCATGGTGACACAAGTGCCAGCTTGGTCTGGGTTGAGAGTGCCAAGTGGGTCCTGAAAACTGACGCCCAGAACAGTGGCTTGTGAGTTTTGTTTCCCAGGGAAAAAGCCTGTACAATGGTTCAGGGTCCTGCGGCCTTAAATTGCCGGGTGCCTCCTGGAATTCGGCCTCTCGCAGGATGCCTCCCAGACGCAAGGTGGCACCAGTTCCAACTTGGTCTGGTTTAAGAGTGCCAAGTGGGTCCTGAAAACTGACACCCAGAACAGTGGCTTGTGAGTTTTGTTTCCCAGGGAAAAAGCCTGTACAATGGTTCAGGGTCCTGCGGCCTTAAATTGCCGGGTGCCTCCTGGAATTCGGCCACTCGCAGTATGCCTCCCAGACGCAAGGTGGCACCAGTGCCAACTTGGTCTGGTTTGAGAGTGCCAGGTGGCTCCTGCAAACTGACACCCAGAACAGTGGCTTGTGAGTTTTGTTTCCCAGGGAAAAAGCCTGTACAATGGTTCAGGGTCCTGCGGCCTTAAATTGCCGGGTGACTCCTGGAATTCCGCATCTCACCAGATGTTTCCCAGACGCAAGGTGGCACCAGTGCCAACTTGGTCTGCTTTGAGAGTGCCAGGTGGCTCCTGCAAACTGACACCCAGAACAGTGGCTTGTGAGTTTTGTTTCCCAGGGAAAAATCCTGTACAATGGTTCAGGGGCCTGAGGCCTTAAATTGCCGGGTGCCTCCTTGAATTGCGCCTCTCGCAGGATGCCTCCCAGACGCTAAGCAACACCAGTGCCAACTTGGTCTGGTTTAAGAATGCCAAGTGGGTCCTGAAAACTGACACCCAGAACAGTGGCTTGTGAGTTTTGTTTCCCAGGGAAAAAGCCTGTACAATGGTTCAGGTTCACGCGGCCTTAAATTGCGGGGTGCCTCCTGGAATTCGGCGTCTTGCAAGATGCCTCCCAGAAGCATGGTGACACCAGTGCCAGCTTGGTCTGGGTTGAGAGTGCCAAGTGGGTCCTGAAAACTGACACCCAGAACAGTGGCTTGTGAGTTTTGTTTCCCAGGGAAAAAGCCTGTACAATGGTTCAGGTTCACGCGGCCTTAAATTGCCGGGTGCCTCCTGGAATTCCGCATCTCGCCAGATGTTTCCCAGACGCTAAGCAACACCAGTGCCAACTTGGTCTGGTTTGAGAGTGCCAAGTGTGTCCTGCAAACTGACACCCAGAACAGTGGCTTGTGAGTTTTGTTTCCCAGGGAAAAAGCCTGTACAATGGTTCAGGGTCCTGCGGCCTTAAATTGCCGGTTGCCTCCTGGAATTCGGACTCTCACAGGATGCCTCCCAGACGCAAGGTGGCACCAGTGCCAACTTGGTCTGGTTTAAGAGTGCCAAGTGGGTCCTGCAAACTGACACCCAGAACAGTGGCTTGTGAGTTTTGTTTCCCAGGGAAAAAGCCTGTACAATGGTTCAGGGTCCTGCGGCCTTAAAATGCCGGGTGCCTCCTGGAATTCCGCCTCTCGCAGGATGCCTCCCAGACGCAAGGTGGCACCAGTGCCAACTTGGTCTGGTTTAAGAGTGCCAAGTGGGTCCTGAAAACTGACACCCAGAACAGTGGCTTGTGAGTTTTGTTTCCCAGGGAAAAATCCTGTACAATGGTTCAGGGGCCTGAGGCCTTAAATTGCCGGGTGCCTCCTGGAATTCCGCATCTCGCCAGGTGTTTCCCAGACGCTAAGCAACACCAGTTCCAACTTGGTCTGGTTTAAGAGTGCCAAGTGGGTCCTGCAAACTGACACCCAGAACAGTGGCTTCTGAATATTTTTTCCAAGGGAAAATGCCTGTAGAATGGTTTTGGGTCCTGCGGCCTTAAATAGCCGGGTGCCTCCTGGAATTCCCCCTCTCGCCAGGTGTTTCCCAGACGCAAGGTGGCACCAGTTCCAACTTAGTCTGGTTTAAGAGTGCCAAGTGGGTCCTGAAAACTGACACCCAGAACAGTGGCTTCTGAGTTTTGTTTCCCAGGGAAAAAGCCTGTACAATGGTTCAGGGTCCTGCGGCCTTAAATTGCCGGGTGACTCCTGGAATTGCACCTCTCGCAGGATGCCTCCCAGACGCAAGGTGGCACCAGTGCCAACTTGGTCTGGTTTGAGAGTGCCAGGTGGCTCCTGCAAACTGACACCCAGAACAGTGGCTTGTGAGTTTTGTTTCCCAGGGAAAAAGCCTGTACAATGGTTCAGGGGCCTGAGGCCTTAAATTGCCGGGTGCCTCCTTGAATTGCGCCTCTCGCAGGATGCCTCCCAGACGCTAAGCAACACCAGTGCCAACTTGGTCTGATTTAAGAATGCCAAGTGGGTCCTGAAAACTGACACCCAGAACAGTGGCTTGTGAGTTTTGTTTCCCAGGGAAAAAGCCTGTACAGTGGTTCAGGTTCACGCGGCCTTAAATTGCGGGGTGCCTCCTGGAATTCCGCATCTAGCCAGATATTTCCAAGACACTAAGCAACACCAGTGCCAACTTGGTCTGGTTTAAGAGTTCCAAGTGTGTCCTGCAAACTGACACCCAGAACAGTGGCTTGTGAGTTTTGTTTCCCAGGGAAAAAGCCTGTACAATGGTTCAGGTTCACGCGGCCTTAAATTGCCGGGTGCCTCCTGGAATTCGGCGTCTTGCAAGATGCCTCCCAGAAGCATGGTGACACCAGTGCCAGCTTGGTCTGGGTTGAGAGTGCCTAGTGGGTCCTGAAAACTGACACCCAGAACAGTGGCTTCTGAATTTTGTTTTCCAGGGAAAAAGCCTGTACAATGGTTCAGGGTCCTGCGGCCTTAAATTGCCGGGTGCCTCCTGGAATTCGGCCTCGCGCAGGATGCCTCCCAGACGCAAGGTGGCACCAGTGCCAGCTTGGTCTGGTTTAAGAGTGCCAAGTGGGTCCTGAAAACTGACGCCCAGAACTGTGGCTTGTGAGTTTTGTTTCCCAGGGAAAAATCCTGTACAATGCTTCAGGGGCCTGAGACCTTAAATTGCCAGGTGCCTCCTGGAATTCGGCCTCTCGCAGGATGCCTCCCAGACGCAAGGTGGCACCAGTGCCAACTTGGTCTGGTTTAAGAGTGCCAAGTGGGTCCTGAAAACTGACACCCAGAACAGTGGCTTGTGAGTTTTGTTTCCCAGGGAAAAATCGTGTACAATGGTTCAGGGGCCTTAGGCCTTAAATTGCCAGGTACCTCCTGGAATTCGGCCTCGCGCAGGATGCCTCCCAGACGCAAGGTGGCACATGTTCCAAATTGGTCTGGTTTAAGAGTGCAAAGTGGGTCCTGAAAACTGATACCCAGAACAGTGGCTTGTGAGTTTTGTTTCCCAGGGAAAAAGCCGGTAAAATGGTTCAGGGTCTTGCGGCCTCAAATTGCCGGGTGACTCCTTGAATTCCGCATCTCACCAGATGTTTCCCAGATGCAAGGTGGCACCAGTGCCAACTTGGTCTGCTTTGAGAGTGTCAAGTGGGTCCTGAAAACTGACACCCAGAACAGTGGCTTGTGAGTTTTGTTTCTTAGGGAAAAATCCTGTACAATGGTTCAGGGGCCTGAGGCCTTAAATTGCCGGGTGCCTCCTGGAATTCCGCATCTCGCCAGGTGTTTCCCAGACGCTAAGCAACACCAGTTCCAACTTGGTCTGGTTTAAGAGTGCCAAGTGGGTCCTGCAAACTGACACCCAGAACAGTGGCTTGTGAGTTTTGTTTCCCAGGGAAAAAGCCTGTACAATGGTTGAGGGTCCTGCGGCCTTAAATTACCGGGTGCCTCCTGGAATTCGGCCTCTCGCAGGATGCCTCCCAGACGCAATGTGGCACCTGTGCCAGCTTGTTCTGGTTTGAGAGTACCAAGTGGGTCCGGCAAACTGACACCCAGAACAGTGGCTTGTGAGTTGTGTTTCCCAGGGAAAAAGCGTGTACAATGGTTCAGGGGCCTGAGGCCTTAAGTTGCCGTTGCCTCCTGGAGATCCGCCTCTCACAGGATGCCTCCCAGGCGCAACATGACACCAGTGCCAACTTGGTCTGGTTTAAGAGTGCCAAGTGGGTCCTGAAAACTGACACCCAGAACAGTGACTTGTGAGTTTTGTTTCCCAGGGAAAAAGTCTGTACAATGGTTCAGGGGCCTGAGGCCTTAAATTGCCGGGTGCCTCCTGGAATTCGGCCACTCGCAGGATGCCTCCCAGACGCAAGGTGGCACCAGTTCCAACTTGGTCTGGTTTGCGAGTTCCAAGTGGGTCCTGAAAACTGACACCCAGAACAGTGGCTTCTGAGTTTTGTTTCCCAGGGAAAAAGCCTGTACAATGGTTCAGGGTCCTGCAGCCTTAAATTGCCGGGTGCCTCCTGGAATTGCGCCTCTCGCAGGATGCCTCCCAGACGCAAGGTGGCACCAGTGCCAACTTGGTCTGCTTTGAGAGTGTCAAGTGGGTCCTGAAAACTGAGACCCAGAACAGTGGCTTGTGAGTTTTGTTTCCCAGGGAAAAATCCTGTACAATGGTTCAGGGGCCTGAGGCCTTAAATTGCCGGGTACCTCCTTGAATTCGGCCACTCGCAAGATGCCTCCCAGACGCTAAGCAACACCAGTGCCAACTTGGTCTGGTTTAAGAGTGCCAAGTGGGTCCTGAAAACTGACACCCAGAACAGTGGCTTGTGAGTTTTGTTTCCCAGGGAAAAAGCCTGTACAATGGTTCACGGGACTGCGGTCTTAAATTGCCGGGTGCCTCCTGGAATTCGGCCTCTCGCAGGATGCCTCCCAGACGCAAGGTGGCACCAGTGGCAACTTGGTCTGGTTTGAGAGTGCCAGGTGGCTCCTGCAAACTGACACCCAGAACAGTGGCTTGTGAGTTTTGTTTCCCAGGGAAAAAGCCTGTACAATGGTTCAGGGTCCTGCGGCCTTAAATTGCCGGGTGACTCCTGGAATTCCGCATCTCACCAGATGTTTCCCAGACGCAAGGTGGCACCAGTGCCAACTTGGTCTGCTTTGAGAGTGCCAGGTGGCTCCTGCAAACTGACACCCAGAACAGTGGCTTGTGAGTTTTGTTTCCCAGGGAAAAATCCTGTACAATGGTTCAGGGGCCTGAGGCCTTAAATTGCCGGGTGCCTCCTTGAATTGCGCCTCTCGCAGGATGCCTCCCAGACGCTAAGCAACACCAGTGCCAACTTGGTCTGGTTTAAGAATGCCAAGTGGGTCCTGAAAACTGACACCCAGAACAGTGGCTTGTGAGTTTTGTTTCCCAGGGAAAAAGCCTGTACAATGGTTCAGGTTCACGCGGCCTTAAATTGCGGGGTGCCTCCTGGAATTCGGCGTCTTGCAAGATGCCTCCCAGAAGCATGGTGACACCAGTGCCAGCTTGGTCTGGGTTGAGAGTGCCAAGTGGGTCCTGAAAACTGACACCCAGAACAGTGGCTTGTGAGTTTTGTTTCCCAGGGAAAAAGCCTGTACAATGGTTCAGGTTCACGCGGCCTTAAATTGCCGGGTGCCTCCTGGAATTCCGCATCTCGCCAGATGTTTCCCAGACGCTAAGCAACACCAGTGCCAACTTGGTCTGGTTTGAGAGTGCCAAGTGTGTCCTGCAAACTGACACCCAGAACAGTGGCTTGTGAGTTTTGTTTCCCAGGGAAAAAGCCTGTACAATGGTTCAGGGTCCTGCGGCCTTAAATTGCCGGTTGCCTCCTGGAATTCGGACTCTCACAGGATGCCTCCCAGACGCAAGGTGGCACCAGTGCCAACTTGGTCTGGTTTAAGAGTGCCAAGTGGGTCCTGCAAACTGACACCCAGAACAGTGGCTTGTGAGTTTTGTTTCCCAGGGAAAAAGCCTGTACAATGGTTCAGGGTCCTGCGGCCTTAAAATGCCGGGTGCCTCCTGGAATTCCGCCTCTCGCAGGATGCCTCCCAGACGCAAGGTGGCACCAGTGCCAACTTGGTCTGGTTTAAGAGTGCCAAGTGGGTCCTGAAAACTGACACCCAGAACAGTGGCTTGTGAGTTTTGTTTCCCAGGGAAAAATCCTGTACAATGGTTCAGGGGCCTGAGGCCTTAAATTGCCAGGTGCCTCCTGGAATTCCGCATCTCGCCAGGTGTTTCCCAGACGCTAAGCAACACCAGTTCCAACTTGGTCTGGTTTAAGAGTGCCAAGTGGGTCCTGCAAACTGACACCCAGAACAGTGGCTTCTGAATATTTTTTCCAAGGGAAAATGCCTGTAGAATGGTTTTGGGTCCTGCGGCCTTAAATAGCCGGGTGCCTCCTGGAATTCCCCCTCTCGCCAGGTGTTTCCCAGACGCAAGGTGGCACCAGTTCCAACTTAGTCTGGTTTAAGAGTGCCAAGTGGGTCCTGAAAACTGACACCCAGAACAGTGGCTTCTGAGTTTTGTTTCCCAGGGAAAAAGCCTGTACAATGGTTCAGGGTCCTGCGGCCTTAAATTGCCGGGTGACTCCTGGAATTGCACCTCTCGCAGGATGCCTCCCAGACGCAAGGTGGCACCAGTGCCAACTTGGTCTGGTTTGAGAGTGCCAGGTGGCTCCTGCAAACTGACACCCAGAACAGTGGCTTGTGAGTTTTGTTTCCCAGGGAAAAAGCCTGTACAATGGTTCAGGGGCCTGAGGCCTTAAATTGCCGGGTGCCTCCTTGAATTGCGCCTCTCGCAGGATGCCTCCCAGACGCTAAGCAACACCAGTGCCAACTTGGTCTGATTTAAGAATGCCAAGTGGGTCCTGAAAACTGACACCCAGAACAGTGGCTTGTGAGTTTTGTTTCCCAGGGAAAAAGCCTGTACAATGGTTCAGGTTCACGCGGCCTTAAATTGCGGGGTGCCTCCTGGAATTCCGCATCTAGCCAGATATTTCCAAGACACTAAGCAACACCAGTGCCAACTTGGTCTGGTTTAAGAGTTCCAAGTGTGTCCTGCAAACTGACACCCAGAACAGTGGCTTGTGAGTTTTGTTTCCCAGGGAAAAAGCCTGTACAATGGTTCAGGTTCACGCGGCCTTAAATTGCCGGGTGCCTCCTGGAATTCGGCGTCTTGCAAGATGCCTCCCAGAAGCATGGTGACACCAGTGCCAGCTTGGTCTGGGTTGAGAGTGCCTAGTGGGTCCTGAAAACTGACACCCAGAACAGTGGCTTCTGAATTTTGTTTTCCAGGGAAAAAGCCTGTACAATGGTTCAGGGTCCTGCGGCCTTAAATTGCCGGGTGCCTCCTGGAATTCGGCCTCGCGCAGGATGCCTCCCAGACGCAAGGTGGCACCAGTGCCAACTTGGTCTGGTTTAAGAGTGCCAAGTGGGTCCTGAAAACTGACGCCCAGAACAGTGGCTTGTGAGTTTTGTTTCCCAGGGAAAAATCCTGTACAATGCTTCAGGGGCCTGAGACCTTAAATTGCCAGGTGCCTCCTGGAATTCGGCCTCTCGCAGGATGCCTCCCAGACGCAAGGTGGCACCAGTGCCAACTTGGTCTGGTTTAAGAGTGCCAAGTGGGTCCTGAAAACTGACACCCAGAACAGTGGCTTGTGAGTTTTGTTTCCCAGGGAAAAATCGTGTACAATGGTTCAGGGGCCTTAGGCCTTAAATTGCCAGGTACCTCCTGGAATTCGGCCTCGCGCAGGATGCCTCCCAGACGCAAGGTGGCACATGTTCCAAATTGGTCTGGTTTAAGAGTGCAAAGTGGGTCCTGAAAACTGATACCCAGAACAGTGGCTTGTGAGTTTTGTTTCCCAGGGAAAAAGCCTGTAAAATGGTTCAGGGTCTTGCGGCCTCAAATTGCCGGGTGCCTCCTGGAATTCCGCATCTCACCAGATGTTTCCCAGATGCAAGGTGGCACCAGTGCCAACTTGGTCTGCTTTGAGAGTGTCAAGTGGGTCCTGAAAACTGACACCCAGAACAGTGGCTTGTGAGTTTTGTTTCTTAGGGAAAAATCCTGTACAATGGTTCAGGGGCCTGAGGCCTTAAATTGCCGGGTGCCTCCTGGAATTCCGCATCTCGCCAGGTGTTTCCCAGACGCTAAGCAACACCAGTTCCAACTTGGTCTGGTTTAAGAGTGCCAAGTGGGTCCTGCAAACTGACACCCAGAACAGTGGCTTGTGAGTTTTGTTTCCCAGGGAAAAAGCCTGTACAATGGTTGAGGGTCCTGCGGCCTTAAATTACCGGGTGCCTCCTGGAATTCGGCCTCTCGCAGGATGCCTCCCAGACGCAATGTGGCACCTGTGCCAGCTTGTTCTGGTTTGAGAGTACCAAGTGGGTCCGGCAAACTGACACCCAGAACAGTGGCTTGTGAGTTGTGTTTCCCAGGGAAAAAGCGTGTACAATGGTTCAGGGGCCTGAGGCCTTAAGTTGCCGTTGCCTCCTGGAGATCCGCCTCTCACAGGATGCCTCCCAGGCGCAACATGACACCAGTGCCAACTTGGTCTGGTTTAAGAGTGCCAAGTGGGTCCTGAAAACTGACACCCAGAACAGTGACTTGTGAGTTTTGTTTCCCAGGGAAAAAGTCTGTACAATGGTTCAGGGGCCTGAGGCCTTAAATTGCCGGGTGCCTCCTGGAATTCGGCCACTCGCAGGATGCCTCCCAGACGCAAGGTGGCACCAGTTCCAACTTGGTCTGGTTTGCGAGTGCCAAGTGGGTCCTGAAAACTGACACCCAGAACAGTGGCTTCTGAGTTTTGTTTCCCAGGGAAAAAGCCTGTACAATGGTTCAGGGTCCTGCAGCCTTAAATTGCCGGGTGCCTCCTGGAATTGCGCCTCTCGCAGGATGCCTCCCAGACGCAAGGTGGCACCAGTGCCAACTTGGTCTGCTTTGAGAGTGTCAAGTGGGTCCTGAAAACTGAGACCCAGAACAGTGGCTTGTGAGTTTTGTTTCCCAGGGAAAAATCCTGTACAATGGTTCAGGGGCCTGAGGCCTTAAATTGCCGGGTACCTCCTTGAATTCGGCCACTCGCAAGATGCCTCCCAGACGCTAAGCAACACCAGTGCCAACTTGGTCTGATTTAAGAATGCCAAGTGGGTCCTGAAAACTGACACCCAGAACAGTGGCTTGTGAGTTTTGTTTCCCAGGGAAAAAGCCTGTACAATGGTTCACGGGACTGCGGTCTTAAATTGCGGGGTGCCTCCTGGAATTCGGCCTCTCGCAGGATGCCTCCCAGATGCGAGGTGGCACCAGTGCCAACTTGGTCTGGTTTAAGAGTGTCAAGTGGGTCCTGAAAACTGACACCCAGAACAGTGGCTTGTGAGTTTTGTTTCCCAGGGAAAAAGCCTGTACAATGGTTCAGGTTCACGCGGCCTTAAATTGCCAGGTGCCTCCTGGAATTCCGCATCTCGCCAGATATTTCCAAGACGCTAAGCAACACCAGTGCCAACTTGGTCTGGTTTAAGAATGCCAAGTGGGTCCTGAAAACTGACACCCAGAACAGTGGCTTGTGAGTTTTGTTTCCCAGGGAAAAAGCCTGTACAATGGTTCAGGGGCCTGCGGTCTTAAATTGCCGGGTGCCTCCTGGAATTCGGCCTCTCGCAGGATGCCTCCCAGATGCGAGGTGGCACCAGTGCCAACTTGGTCTGGTTTAAGAGTGCCAAGTGGGTCTTGAAAACTGACACCCAGAACAGTGGCTTGTGAGTTTTGTTTCCCAGGGAAAAAGCCTGTACAATGGTTCAGGTTAACGCGGCCTTAAATTGCCAGGTGCCTCCTGGAATTCCGCATCTAGCCAGATGTTTCCCAGACGCTAAGCAACACCAGTGCCAACTTGGTCTGGTTTAAGAATGCCAAGTGGGTCCTGAAAACTGACACCCAGAACAGTGGCTTGTGAGTTTTGTTTCCCAGGGAAAAAGCCTGTACAATGGTTGAGGGTCCTGCGGCCTTAAATTGCCGGGTGCCTCCTGGAATTCGGCCTCTCGCAGGATGCCTCCCAGACGCAAGGTGGCACCAGTGCCAACTTGGTCTGGTTTAAGAGTGCCAAGTGGGTCCTGAAAACTGACACCCAGAACAGTGGCTTCTGAGTTTTGTTTCCCAGGGAAAAAGCCTGTACAATGGTTCAGGGTCCAGCGGCCTTAAATTGCCGGGTGCCTCCTGGAATTCGGCCTCTCGCAGGATGCCTCCCAGACGCAAGGTGGCACCAGTGCCAACTTGGTCTGGTTTAAGAGTGCCAAGTGGGTCCTGAAAACTGACGCCCAGAACAGTGGCTTGTGAGTTTTGTTTCCCAGGGAAAAATCCTGTACAATGCTTCAGGGGCCTGAGACCTTAAATTGCCAGGTGCCTCCTGGAATTCGGCCTCTCGCAGGATGCCTCCCAGACGCAAGGTGGCACCAGTGCCAACTTGGTCTGGTTTAAGAGTGCCAAGTGGGTCCTGAAAACTGACACCCAGAACAGTGGCTTCTGAGTTTTGTTTCCCAGGGAAAAAGCCTGTACAATGGTTCAGGGTCCTGCGGCCTTAAATTGCCGGGTGCCTCCTGGAATTCGGCCTCGCGCAGGATGCCTCCCAGACGCAAGGTGGCACCAGTGCCAACTTGGTCTGGTTTAAGAGTGCCAAGTGGGTCCTGAAAACTGACGCCCAGAACAGTGGCTTGTGAGTTTTGTTTCCCAGGGAAAAATCCTGTACAATGCTTCAGGGGCCTGAGACCTTAAATTGCCAGGTGCCTCCTGGAATTCGGCCTCTCGCAGGATGCCTCCCAGACGCAAGGTGGCACCAGTGCCAACTTGGTCTGGTTTAAGAGTGCCAAGTGGGTCCTGAAAACTGACACCAAGAACAGTGGCTTGTGAGTTTTGTTTCCCAGGGAAAAATCGTGTACAATGGTTCAGGGGCCTTAGGCCTTAAATTGCCAGGTACCTCCTGGAATTCGGCCTCGCGCAGGATGCCTCCCAGACGCAAGGTGGCACATGTTCCAAATTGGTCTGGTTTAAGAGTGCAAAGTGGGTCCTGAAAACTGATACCCAGAACAGTGGCTTGTGAGTTTTGTTTCCCAGGGAAAAAGCCTGTAAAATGGTTCAGGGTCTTGCGGCCTCAAATTGCCGGGTGCCTCCTGGAATTCCGCATCTCACCAGATGTTTCCCAGATGCAAGGTGGCACCAGTGCCAACTTGGTCTGCTTTGAGAGTGTCAAGTGGGTCCTGAAAACTGACACCCAGAACAGTGGCTTGTGAGTTTTGTTTCTTAGGGAAAAATCCTGTACAATGGTTCAGGGGCCTGAGGCCTTAAATTGCCGGGTGCCTCCTGGAATTCCGCATCTCGCCAGGTGTTTCCCAGACGCTAAGCAACACCAGTTCCAACTTGGTCTGGTTTAAGAGTGCCAAGTGGGTCCTGCAAACTGACACCCAGAACAGTGGCTTGTGAGTTTTGTTTCCCAGGGAAAAAGCCTGTACAATGGTTGAGGGTCCTGCGGCCTTAAATTGCCGGGTGCCTCCTGGAATTCGGCCTCTCGCAGGATGCCTCCCAGACGCAATGTGGCACCTGTGCCAGCTTGTTCTGGTTTGAGAGTACCAAGTGGGTCCGGCAAACTGACACCCAGAACAGTGGCTTGTGAGTTGTGTTTCCCAGGGAAAAAGCGTGTACAATGGTTCAGGGGCCTGAGGCCTTAAGTTGCCGTTGCCTCCTGGAGATCCGCCTCTCACAGGATGCCTCCCAGGCGCAACATGACACCAGTGCCAACTTGGTCTGGTTTAAGAGTGCCAAGTGGGTCCTGAAAACTGACACCCAGAACAGTGACTTGTGAGTTTTGTTTCCCAGGGAAAAAGTCTGTACAATGGTTCAGGGGCCTGAGGCCTTAAATTGCCGGGTGCCTCCTGGAATTCGGCCACTCGCAGGATGCCTCCCAGACGCAAGGTGGCACCAGTTCCAACTTGGTCTGGTTTGCGAGTGCCAAGTGGGTCCTGAAAACTGACACCCAGAACAGTGGCTTCTGAGTTTTGTTTCCCAGGGAAAAAGCCTGTACAATGGTTCAGGGTCCTGCAGCCTTAAATTGCCGGGTGCCTCCTGGAATTGCGCCTCTCGCAGGATGCCTCCCAGACGCAAGGTGGCACCAGTGCCAACTTGGTCTGCTTTGAGAGTGTCAAGTGGGTCCTGAAAACTGAGACCCAGAACAGTGGCTTGTGAGTTTTGTTTCCCAGGGAAAAATCCTGTACAATGGTTCAGGGGCCTGAGGCCTTAAATTGCCGGGTACCTCCTTGAATTCGGCCACTCGCAAGATGCCTCCCAGACGCTAAGCAACACCAGTGCCAACTTGGTCTGATTTAAGAATGCCAAGTGGGTCCTGAAAACTGACACCCAGAACAGTGGCTTGTGAGTTTTGTTTCCCAGGGAAAAAGCCTGTACAATGGTTCACGGGACTGCGGTCTTAAATTGCGGGGTGCCTCCTGGAATTCGGCCTCTCGCAGGATGCCTCCCAGATGCGAGGTGGCACCAGTGCCAACTTGGTCTGGTTTAAGAGTGTCAAGTGGGTCCTGAAAACTGACACCCAGAACAGTGGCTTGTGAGTTTTGTTTCCCAGGGAAAAAGCCTGTACAATGGTTCAGGTTCACGCGGCCTTAAATTGCCAGGTGCCTCCTGGAATTCCGCATCTCGCCAGATATTTCCAAGACGCTAAGCAACACCAGTGCCAACTTGGTCTGGTTTAAGAATGCCAAGTGGGTCCTGAAAACTGACACCCAGAACAGTGGCTTGTGAGTTTTGTTTCCCAGGGAAAAAGCCTGTACAATGGTTCAGGGGCCTGCGGTCTTAAATTGCCGGGTGCCTCCTGGAATTCGGCCTCTCGCAGGATGCCTCCCAGATGCGAGGTGGCACCAGTGCCAACTTGGTCTGGTTTAAGAGTGCCAAGTGGGTCTTGAAAACTGACACCCAGAACAGTGGCTTGTGAGTTTTGTTTCCCAGGGAAAAAGCCTGTACAATGGTTCAGGTTAACGCGGCCTTAAATTGCCAGGTGCCTCCTGGAATTCCGCATCTAGCCAGATGTTTCCCAGACGCTAAGCAACACCAGTGCCAACTTGGTCTGGTTTAAGAATGCCAAGTGGGTCCTGAAAACTGACACCCAGAACAGTGGCTTGTGAGTTTTGTTTCCCAGGGAAAAAGCCTGTACAATGGTTGAGGGTCCTGCGGCCTTAAATTGCCGGGTGCCTCCTGGAATTCGGCCTCTCGCAGGATGCCTCCCAGACGCAAGGTGGCACCAGTGCCAACTTGGTCTGGTTTAAGAGTGCCAAGTGGGTCCTGAAAACTGACACCCAGAACAGTGGCTTCTGAGTTTTGTTTCCCAGGGAAAAAGCCTGTACAATGGTTCAGGGTCCTGCGGCCTTAAATTGCCGGGTGCCTCCTGGAATTCGGCCTCTCGCAGGATGCCTCCCAGACGCAAGGTGGCACCAGTGCCAACTTGGTCTGGTTTAAGAGTGCCAAGTGGGTCCTGAAAACTGACACCCAGAACAGTGGCTTCTGAATT
The DNA here is from genome assembly GCF_963513975.1 of Fringilla coelebs. NCBI lineage: Eukaryota > Metazoa > Chordata > Aves > Passeriformes > Fringillidae > Fringilla > Fringilla coelebs. Next base: position 54,040 of record NW_028167551.1, read on the forward strand.
TTGTTTCCCAGGGAAAAAGCCTGTACAATGGTTCAGGGACCTGAGGCCTTAAATTCTCGGGTGCCTCCTGGAATTCGGCCACTCGCAGGATGCCTCCCAGACGCAAGGTGGCACCAGTTCCAACTTGGTCTGGTTTAAGAGTGCCAAGTGGGTCCTGAAAACTGACACCCAGAACAGTGGCTTCTGAGTTTTGTTTCCCAGGGAAAAAGCCTGTACAATGGTTCAGGGTCCTGCGGCCTTAAATTGCCGGGTGCCTCCTGGAATTGCACCTCTCGCAGGATGCCTCCCAGACGCAAGGCGGCACCAGTGGCAACTTGGTCTGGTTTGAGAGTGCCAGGTGGCTCCTGCAAACTGACACCCAGAACAGTGGCTTGTGAGTTTTGTTTCCCAGGGGAAAAGCCTGTACAATGGTTCAGGGTCCTGCGGCCTTAAATTGCCGGGTGATTCCTGGAATTCCGCATCTCACCAGATGTTTCCCAGACGCAAGGTGGCACCAGTGCCAACTTGGTCTGCTTTGAGAGTGTCAAGTGGGTCCTGAAAACTGACACCCAGAACAGTGGCTTGTGAGTTTTGTTTCCCAGGGAAAAATCCTGTACAATGGTTCAGGGGCCTGAGGCCTTAAATTGCCGGGTGCCTCCTTGAATTGCGCCTCTCGCAGGATGCCTCCCAGACGCTAAGCAACAACAGTGCCAACTTGGTCTGATTTAAGAATGCCAAGTGGGTCCTGAAAACTGACACCCAGAACAGTGGCTTGTGAGTTTTGTTTCCCAGGGAAAAAGCCTGTACAATGGTTCAGGTTCACGCGGCCTTAAGTTGCGAGGTGCCTCCTGGAATTCGGCGTCTTGCAAGATGCCTCCCAGAAGCATGGTGACACAAGTGCCAGCTTGGTCTGGGTTGAGAGTGCCAAGTGGGTCCTGAAAACTGACGACCAGAACAGTGGCTTGTGAGTTTTGTTTCCCAGGGAAAAAGCCTGTACAATGGTTCAGGGTCCTGCGGCCTTAAATTGCCGGGTGCCTCCTGGAATTCGGCCTCTCGCAGGATGCCTCCCAGACGCAAGGTGGCACCAGTTCCAACTTGGTCTGGTTTAAGAGTGCCAAGTGGGTCCTGAAAACTGACACCCAGAACAGTGGCTTGTGAGTTTTGTTTCCCAGGGAAAAAGCCTGTACAATGGTTCAGGGGCCTGAGGCCTTAAATTGCCGGTTGCCTCCTGGAATTCGGCCACTCGCAGGATGCCTCCCAGACGCAAGGTGGCACCAGTGCCAACTTGGTCTGGTTTGAGAGTGCCAGGTGGCTCCTGCAAACTGACACCCAGAACAGTGGCTTGTGAGTTTTGTTTCCCAGGGAAAAAGCCTGTACAATGGTTCAGGGTCCTGCGGCCTTAAATTGCCGGGTGACTCCTGGAATTCCGCATCTCACCAGATGTTTCCCAGACGCAAGGTGGCACCAGTGCCAACTTGGTCTGCTTTGAGAGTGCCAGGTGGCTCCTGCAAACTGACACCCAGAACAGTGGCTTGTGAGTTTTGTTTCCCAGGGAAAAATCCTGTACAATGGTTCAGGGGCCTGAGGCCTTAAATTGCCGGGTGCCTCCTTGAATTGCGCCTCTCGCAGGATGCCTCCCAGACGCTAAGCAACACCAGTGCCAACTTGGTCTGGTTTAAGAATGCCAAGTGGGTCCTGAAAACTGACACCCAGAACAGTGGCTTGTGAGTTTTGTTTCCCAGGGAAAAAGCCTGTACAATGGTTCAGGTTCACGCGGCCTTAAATTGCGGGGTGCCTCCTGGAATTCGGCGTCTTGCAAGATGCCTCCCAGAAGCATGGTGACACCAGTGCCAGCTTGGTCTGGGTTGAGAGTGCCAAGTGGGTCCTGAAAACTGACACCCAGAACAGTGGCTTGTGAGTTTTGTTTCCCAGGGAAAAAGCCTGTACAATGGTTCAGGTTCACGCGGCCTTAAATTGCCGGGTGCCTCCTGGAATTCCGCATCTCGCCAGATGTTTCCCAGACGCTAAGCAACACCAGTGCCAACTTGGTCTGGTTTGAGAGTGCCAAGTGTGTCCTGCAAACTGACACCCAGAACAGTGGCTTGTGAGTTTTGTTTCCCAGGGAAAAAGCCTGTACAATGGTTCAGGGTCCTGCGGCCTTAAATTGCCGGTTGCCTCCTGGAATTCGGACTCTCACAGGATGCCTCCCAGACGCAAGGTGGCACCAGTGCCAACTTGGTCTGGTTTAAGAGTGCCAAGTGGGTCCTGAAAACTGACACCCAGAACAGTGGCTTGTGAGTTTTGTTTCCCAGGGAAAAAGCCTGTACAATGGTTCAGGGTCCTGCGGCCTTAAATTGCCGGGTGCCTCCTGGAATTCCGCCTCTCGCAGGATGCCTCCCAGACGCAAGGTGGCACCAGTGCCAACTTGGTCTGGTTTAAGAGTGCCAAGTGGGTCCTGAAAACTGACACCCAGAACAGTGGCTTGTGAGTTTTGTTTCCCAGGGAAAAATCGTGTACAATGGTTCAGGGGCCTGAGGCCTTAAATTGCCGGGTACCTCCTTGAATTCGGCCACTCGCAAGATGCCTCCCAGACGCTAAGCAACACCAGTGCCAACTTGGTCTGATTTAAGAATGCCAAGTGGGTCCTGAAAACTGACACCCAGAACAGTGGCTTGTGAGTTTTGTTTCCCAGGGAAAAAGCCTGTACAATGGTTCACGGGACTGCGGTCTTAAATTGCCGGGTGCCTCCTGGAATTCGGCCTCTCGCAGGATGCCTCCCAGATGCGAGGTGGCACCAGTGCCAACTTGGTCTGGTTTAAGAGTGTCAAGTGGGTCCTGAAAACTGACACCCAGAACAGTGGCTTGTGAGTTTTGTTTCCCAGGGAAAAAGCCTGTACAATGGTTCAGGTTCACGCGGCCTTAAATTGCCAGGTGCCTCCTGGAATTCCGCATCTCGCCAGATATTTCCAAGACGCTAAGCAACACCAGTGCCAACTTGGTCTGGTTTAAGAATGCCAAGTGGGTCCTGAAAACTGACACCCAGAACAGTGGCTTGTGAGTTTTGTTTCCCAGGGAAAAAGCCTGTACAATGGTTCAGGGGCCTGCGGTCTTAAATTGCCGGGTGCCTCCTGGAATTCGGCCACTCGCAGGATGCCTCCCAGACGCAAGGTGGCACCAGTTCCAACTTGGTCTGGTTTGCGAGTGCCAAGTGGGTCCTGAAAACTGACACCCAGAACAGTGGCTTCTGAGTTTTGTTTCCCAGGGAAAAAGCCTGTACAATGGTTCAGGGGCCTGCAGCCTTAAATTGCCGGGTGCCTCCTGGAATTGCGCCTCTCGCAGGATGCCTCCCAGACGCAAGGTGGCACCAGTGCCAACTTGGTCTGCTTTGAGAGTGTCAAGTGGGTCCTGAAAACTGAGACCCAGAACAGTGGCTTGTGAGTTTTGTTTCCCAGGGAAAAATCCTGTACAATGGTTCAGGGGCCTGAGGCCTTAAATTGCCGGGTACCTCCTTGAATTCGGCCACTCGCAAGATGCCTCCCAGACGCTAAGCAACACCAGTGCCAACTTGGTCTGATTTAAGAATGCCAAGTGGGTCCTGAAAACTGACACCCAGAACAGTGGCTTGTGAGTTTTGTTTCCCAGGGAAAAAGCCTGTACAATGGTTCACGGGACTGCGGTCTTAAATTGCCGGGTGCCTCCTGGAATTCGGCCTCTCGCAGGATGCCTCCCAGATGCGAGGTGGCACCAGTGCCAACTTGGTCTGGTTTAAGAGTGTCAAGTGGGTCCTGAAAACTGACACCCAGAACAGTGGCTTGTGAGTTTTGTTTCCCAGGGAAAAAGCCTGTACAATGGTTCAGGTTCACGCGGCCTTAAATTGCCAGGTGCCTCCTGGAATTCCGCATCTCGCCAGATATTTCCAAGACGCTAAGCAACACCAGTGCCAACTTGGTCTGGTTTAAGAATGCCAAGTGGGTCCTGAAAACTGACACCCAGAACAGTGGCTTGTGAGTTTTGTTTCCCAGGGAAAAAGCCTGTACAATGGTTCAGGGGCCTGCGGTCTTAAATTGCCGGGTGCCTCCTGGAATTCGGCCTCTCGCAGGATGCCTCCCAGATGCGAGGTGGCACCAGTGCCAACTTGGTCTGGTTTAAGAGTGCCAAGTGGGTCTTGAAAACTGACACCCAGAACAGTGGCTTGTGAGTTTTGTTTCCCAGGGAAAAAGCCTGTACAATGGTTCAGGTTAACGCGGCCTTAAATTGCCGGGTGCCTCCTGGAATTCCGCATCTAGCCAGATGTTTCCCAGACGCTAAGCAACACCAGTGCCAACTTGGTCTGGTTTAAGAATGCCAAGTGGGTCCTGAAAACTGACACCCAGAACAGTGGCTTGTGAGTTTTGTTTCCCAGGGAAAAAGCCTGTACAATGGTTGAGGGTCCTGCGGCCTTAAATTGCCGGGTGCCTCCTGGAATTCGGCCTCTCGCAGGATGCCTCCCAGACGCAAGGTGGCACCAGTGCCAACTTGGTCTGGTTTAAGAGTGCCAAGTGGGTCCTGAAAACTGACACCCAGAACAGTGGCTTCTGAGTTTTGTTTCCCAGGGAAAAAGCCTGTACAATGGTTCAGGGTCCTGCGGCCTTAAATTGCCGGGTGCCTCCTGGAATTCGGCCTCTCGCAGGATGCCTCCCAGACGCAAGGTGGCACCAGTGCCAACTTGGTCTGGTTTAAGAGTGCCAAGTGGGTCCTGAAAACTGACACCCAGAACAGTGGCTTCTGAATTTTGTTTCCCAGGGAAAAAGCCTGTACAATGGTTCAGGGACCTGAGGCCTTAAATTCTCGGGTGCCTCCTGGAATTCGGCCACTCGCAGGATGCCTCCCAGACGCAAGGTGGCACCAGTTCCAACTTGGTCTGGTTTAAGAGTGCCAAGTGGGTCCTGAAAACTGACACCCAGAACAGTGGCTTCTGAGTTTTGTTTCCCAGGGAAAAAGCCTGTACAATGGTTCAGGGTCCTGCGGCCTTAAATTGCCGGTTGCCTCCTGGAATGGCACCTCTCGCAGGATGCCTCCCAGACGCAAGGCGGCACCAGTGGCAACTTGGTCTGGTTTGAGAGTGCCAGGTGGCTCCTGCAAACTGACACCCAGAACAGTGGCTTGTGAGTTTTGTTTCCCAGGGGAAAAGCCTGTACAATGGTTCAGGGTCCTGCGGCCTTAAATTGCCGGGTGATTCCTGGAATTCCGCATCTCACCAGATGTTTCCCAGACGCAAGGTGGCACCAGTGCCAACTTGGTCTGCTTTGAGAGTGTCAAGTGGGTCCTGAAAACTGACACCCAGAACAGTGGCTTGTGAGTTTTGTTTCCCAGGGAAAAATCCTGTACAATGGTTCAGGGGCCTGAGGCCTTAAATTGCCGGGTGCCTCCTTGAATTGCGCCTCTCGCAGGATGCCTCCCAGACGCTAAGCAACAACAGTGCCAACTTGGTCTGATTTAAGAATGCCAAGTGGGTCCTGAAAACTGACACCCAGAACAGTGGCTTGTGAGTTTTGTTTCCCAGGGAAAAAGCCTGTACAATGGTTCAGGTTCACGCGGCCTTAAGTTGCGAGGTGCCTCCTGGAATTCGGCGTCTTGCAAGATGCCTCCCAGAAGCATGGTGACACAAGTGCCAGCTTGGTCTGGGTTGAGAGTGCCAAGTGGGTCCTGAAAACTGACGACCAGAACAGTGGCTTGTGAGTTTTGTTTCCCAGGGAAAAAGCCTGTACAATGGTTCAGGGTCCTGCGGCCTTAAATTGCCGGGTGCCTCCTGGAATTCGGCCTCTCGCAGGATGCCTCCCAGACGCAAGGTGGCACCAGTTCCAACTTGGTCTGGTTTAAGAGTGCCAAGTGGGTCCTGAAAACTGACACCCAGAACAGTGGCTTGTGAGTTTTGTTTCCCAGGGAAAAAGCCTGTACAATGGTTCAGGGGCCTGAGGCCTTAAATTGCCGGGTGCCTCCTGGAATTCGGCCACTCGCAGGATGCCTCCCAGACGCAAGGTGGCACCAGTGCCAACTTGGTCTGGTTTGAGAGTGCCAGGTGGCTCCTGCAAACTGACACCCAGAACAGTGGCTTGTGAGTTTTGTTTCCCAGGGAAAAAGCCTGTACAATGGTTCAGGGTCCTGCGGCCTTAAATTGCCGGGTGACTCCTGGAATTCCGCATCTCACCAGATGTTTCCCAGACGCAAGGTGGCACCAGTGCCAACTTGGTCTGCTTTGAGAGTGCCAGGTGGCTCCTGCAAACTGACACCCAGAACAGTGGCTTGTGAGTTTTGTTTCCCAGGGAAAAATCCTGTACAATGGTTCAGGGGCCTGAGGCCTTAAATTGCCGGGTGCCTCCTTGAATTGCGCCTCTCGCAGGATGCCTCCCAGACGCTAAGCAACACCAGTGCCAACTTGGTCTGGTTTAAGAATGCCAAGTGGGTCCTGAAAACTGACACCCAGAACAGTGGCTTGTGAGTTTTGTTTCCCAGGGAAAAAGCCTGTACAATGGTTCAGGTTCACGCGGCCTTAAATTGCGGGGTGCCTCCTGGAATTCGGCGTCTTGCAAGATGCCTCCCAGAAGCATGGTGACACCAGTGCCAGCTTGGTCTGGGTTGAGAGTGCCAAGTGGGTCCTGAAAACTGACACCCAGAACAGTGGCTTGTGAGTTTTGTTTCCCAGGGAAAAAGCCTGTACAATGGTTCAGGTTCACGCGGCCTTAAATTGCCGGGTGCCTCCTGGAATTCCGCATCTCGCCAGATGTTTCCCAGACGCTAAGCAACACCAGTGCCAACTTGGTCTGGTTTGAGAGTGCCAAGTGTGTCCTGCAAACTGACACCCAGAACAGTGGCTTGTGAGTTTTGTTTCCCAGGGAAAAAGCCTGTACAATGGTTCAGGGTCCTGCGGCCTTAAATTGCCGGTTGCCTCCTGGAATTCGGACTCTCACAGGATGCCTCCCAGACGCAAGGTGGCACCAGTGCCAACTTGGTCTGGTTTAAGAGTGCCAAGTGGGTCCTGCAAACTGACACCCAGAACAGTGGCTTGTGAGTTTTGTTTCCCAGGGAAAAAGCCTGTACAATGGTTCAGGGTCCTGCGGCCTTAAATTGCCGGGTGCCTCCTGGAATTCCGCCTCTCGCAGGATGCCTCCCAGACGCAAGGTGGCACCAGTGCCAACTTGGTCTGGTTTAAGAGTGCCAAGTGGGTCCTGAAAACTGACACCCAGAACAGTGGCTTGTGAGTTTTGTTTCCCAGGGAAAAATCGTGTACAATGGTTCAGGGGCCTGAGGCCTTAAATTGCCGGGTACCTCCTTGAATTCGGCCACTCGCAAGATGCCTCCCAGACGCTAAGCAACACCAGTGCCAACTTGGTCTGATTTAAGAATGCCAAGTGGGTCCTGAAAACTGACACCCAGAACAGTGGCTTGTGAGTTTTGTTTCCCAGGGAAAAAGCCTGTACAATGGTTCACGGGACTGCGGTCTTAAATTGCCGGGTGCCTCCTGGAATTCGGCCTCTCGCAGGATGCCTCCCAGATGCGAGGTGGCACCAGTGCCAACTTGGTCTGGTTTAAGAGTGTCAAGTGGGTCCTGAAAACTGACACCCAGAACAGTGGCTTGTGAGTTTTGTTTCCCAGGGAAAAAGCCTGTACAATGGTTCAGGTTCACGCGGCCTTAAATTGCCAGGTGCCTCCTGGAATTCCGCATCTCGCCAGATATTTCCAAGACGCTAAGCAACACCAGTGCCAACTTGGTCTGGTTTAAGAATGCCAAGTGGGTCCTGAAAACTGACACCCAGAACAGTGGCTTGTGAGTTTTGTTTCCCAGGGAAAAAGCCTGTACAATGGTTCAGGGGCCTGCGGTCTTAAATTGCCGGGTGCCTCCTGGAATTCGGCCTCTCGCAGGATGCCTCCCAGATGCGAGGTGGCACCAGTGCCAACTTGGTCTGGTTTAAGAGTGCCAAGTGGGTCTTGAAAACTGACACCCAGAACAGTGGCTTGTGAGTTTTGTTTCCCAGGGAAAAAGCCTGTACAATGGTTCAGGTTAACGCGGCCTTAAATTGCCAGGTGCCTCCTGGAATTCCGCATCTAGCCAGATGTTTCCCAGACGCTAAGCAACACCAGTGCCAACTTGGTCTGGTTTAAGAATGCCAAGTGGGTCCTGAAAACTGACACCCAGAACAGTGGCTTGTGAGTTTTGTTTCCCAGGGAAAAAGCCTGTACAATGGTTGAGGGTCCTGCGGCCTTAAATTGCCGGGTGCCTCCTGGAATTCGGCCTCTCGCAGGATGCCTCCCAGACGCAAGGTGGCACCAGTGCCAACTTGGTCTGGTTTAAGAGTGCCAAGTGGGTCCTGAAAACTGACACCCAGAACAGTGGCTTCTGAGTTTTGTTTCCCAGGGAAAAAGCCTGTACAATGGTTCAGGGTCCTGCGGCCTTAAATTGCCGGGTGCCTCCTGGAATTCGGCCTCTCGCAGGATGCCTCCCAGACGCAAGGTGGCACCAGTGCCAACTTGGTCTGGTTTAAGAGTGCCAAGTGGGTCCTGAAAACTGACACCCAGAACAGTGGCTTCTGAGTTTTGTTTCCCAGGGAAAAAGCCTGTACAATGGTTCAGGGTCCTGCGGCCTTAAATTGCCGGGTGCCTCCTGGAATTGCACCTCTCGCAGGATGCCTCCCAGACGCAAGGCGGCACCAGTGGCAACTTGGTCTGGTTTGAGAGTGCCAGGTGGCTCCTGCAAACTGACACCCAGAACAGTGGCTTGTGAGTTTTGTTTCCCAGGGGAAAAGCCTGTACAATGGTTCAGGGTCCTGCGGCCTTAAATTGCCGGGTGATTCCTGGAATTCCGCATCTCACCAGATGTTTCCCAGACGCAAGGTGGCACCAGTGCCAACTTGGTCTGCTTTGAGAGTGTCAAGTGGGTCCTGAAAACTGACACCCAGAACAGTGGCTTGTGAGTTTTGTTTCCCAGGGAAAAATCCTGTACAATGGTTCAGGGGCCTGAGGCCTTAAATTGCCGGGTGCCTCCTTGAATTGCGCCTCTCGCAGGATGCCTCCCAGACGCTAAGCAACAACAGTGCCAACTTGGTCTGATTTAAGAATGCCAAGTGGGTCCTGAAAACTGACACCCAGAACAGTGGCTTGTGAGTTTTGTTTCCCAGGGAAAAAGCCTGTACAATGGTTCAGGTTCACGCGGCCTTAAGTTGCGAGGTGCCTCCTGGAATTCGGCGTCTTGCAAGATGCCTCCCAGAAGCATGGTGACACAAGTGCCAGCTTGGTCTGGGTTGAGAGTGCCAAGTGGGTCCTGAAAACTGACGACCAGAACAGTGGCTTGTGAGTTTTGTTTCCCAGGGAAAAAGCCTGTACAATGGTTCAGGGTCCTGCGGCCTTAAATTGCCGGGTGCCTCCTGGAATTCGGCCTCTCGCAGGATGCCTCCCAGACGCAAGGTGGCACCAGTGCCAACTTGGTCTGGTTTAAGAGTGCCAAGTGGGTCCTGAAAACTGACACCCAGAACAGTGGCTTGTGAGTTTTGTTTCCCAGGGAAAAAGCCTGTACAATGGTTCAGGGGCCTGAGGCCTTAAATTGCCGGGTGCCTCCTGGAATTCGGCCACTCGCAGGATGCCTCCCAGACGCAAGGTGGCACCAGTGCCAACTTGGTCTGGTTTGAGAGTGCCAGGTGGCTCCTGCAAACTGACACCCAGAACAGTGGCTTGTGAGTTTTGTTTCCCAGGGAAAAAGCCTGTACAATGGTTCAGGGTCCTGCGGCCTTAAATTGCCGGGTGACTCCTGGAATTCCGCATCTCACCAGATGTTTCCCAGACGCAAGGTGGCACCAGTGCCAACTTGGTCTGCTTTGAGAGTGCCAGGTGGCTCCTGCAAACTGACACCCAGAACAGTGGCTTGTGAGTTTTGTTTCCCAGGGAAAAATCCTGTACAATGGTTCAGGGGCCTGAGGCCTTAAATTGCCGGGTGCCTCCTTGAATTGCGCCTCTCGCAGGATGCCTCCCAGACGCTAAGCAACACCAGTGCCAACTTGGTCTGGTTTAAGAATGCCAAGTGGGTCCTGAAAACTGACACCCAGAACAGTGGCTTGTGAGTTTTGTTTCCCAGGGAAAAAGCCTGTGCAATGGTTCAGGTTCACGCGGCCTTAAATTGCGGGGTGCCTCCTGGAATTCGGCGTCTTGCAAGATGCCTCCCAGAAGCATGGTGACACCAGTGCCAGCTTGGTCTGGGTTGAGAGTGCCAAGTGGGTCCTGAAAACTGACACCCAGAACAGTGGCTTGTGAGTTTTGTTTCCCAGGGAAAAAGCCTGTACAATGGTTCAGGTTCACGCGGCCTTAAATTGCCGGGTGCCTCCTGGAATTCCGCATCTCGCCAGATGTTTCCCAGACGCTAAGCAACACCAGTGCCAACTTGGTCTGGTTTGAGAGTGCCAAGTGTGTCCTGCAAACTGACACCCAGAACAGTGGCTTGTGAGTTTTGTTTCCCAGGGAAAAAGCCTGTACAATGGTTCAGGGTCCTGCGGCCTTAAATTGCCGGTTGCCTCCTGGAATTCGGACTCTCACAGGATGCCTCCCAGACGCAAGGTGGCACCAGTGCCAACTTGGTCTGGTTTAAGAGTGCCAAGTGGGTCCTGCAAACTGACACCCAGAACAGTGGCTTGTGAGTTTTGTTTCCCAGGGAAAAAGCCTGTACAATGGTTCAGGGTCCTGCGGCCTTAAATTGCCGGGTGCCTCCTGGAATTCCGCCTCTCGCAGGATGCCTCCCAGACGCAAGGTGGCACCAGTGCCAACTTGGTCTGGTTTAAGAGTGCCAAGTGGGTCCTGAAAACTGACACCCAGAACAGTGGCTTGTGAGTTTTGTTTCCCAGGGAAAAATCGTGTACAATGGTTCAGGGGCCTGAGGCCTTAAATTGCCGGGTACCTCCTTGAATTCGGCCACTCGCAAGATGCCTCCCAGACGCTAAGCAACACCAGTGCCAACTTGGTCTGATTTAAGAATGCCAAGTGGGTCCTGAAAACTGACACCCAGAACAGTGGCTTGTGAGTTTTGTTTCCCAGGGAAAAAGCCTGTACAATGGTTCACGGGACTGCGGTCTTAAATTGCCGGGTGCCTCCTGGAATTCGGCCTCTCGCAGGATGCCTCCCAGATGCGAGGTGGCACCAGTGCCAACTTGGTCTGGTTTAAGAGTGTCAAGTGGGTCCTGAAAACTGACACCCAGAACAGTGGCTTGTGAGTTTTGTTTCCCAGGGAAAAAGCCTGTACAATGGTTCAGGTTCACGCGGCCTTAAATTGCCAGGTGCCTCCTGGAATTCCGCATCTCGCCAGATATTTCCAAGACGCTAAGCAACACCAGTGCCAACTTGGTCTGGTTTAAGAATGCCAAGTGGGTCCTGAAAACTGACACCCAGAACAGTGGCTTGTGAGTTTTGTTTCCCAGGGAAAAAGCCTGTACAATGGTTCAGGGGCCTGCGGTCTTAAATTGCCGGGTGCCTCCTGGAATTCGGCCTCTCGCAGGATGCCTCCCAGATGCGAGGTGGCACCAGTGCCAACTTGGTCTGGTTTAAGAGTGCCAAGTTGGTCTTGAAAACTGACACCCAGAACAGTGGCTTGTGAGTTTTGTTTCCCAGGGAAAAAGCCTGTACAATGGTTCAGGTTAACGCGGCCTTAAATTGCCAGGTGCCTCCTGGAATTCCGCATCTAGCCAGATGTTTCCCAGACGCTAAGCAACACCAGTGCCAACTTGGTCTGGTTTAAGAATGCCAAGTGGGTCCTGAAAACTGACACCCAGAACAGTGGCTTGTGAGTTTTGTTTCCCAGGGAAAAAGCCTGTACAATGGTTGAGGGTCCTGCGGCCTTAAATTGCCGGGTGCCTCCTGGAATTCGGCCTCTCGCAGGATGCCTCCCAGACGCAAGGTGGCACCAGTGCCAACTTGGTCTGGTTTAAGAGTGCCAAGTGGGTCCTGAAAACTGACACCCAGAACAGTGGCTTGTGAGTTTTGTTTCCCAGGGAAAAAGCCTGTACAATGGTTCAGGGTCCTGCGGCCTTAAATTGCCGGGTGCCTCCTGGAATTCGGCCTCTCGCAGGATGCCTCCCAGACGCAAGGTGGCACCAGTGCCAACTTGGTCTGGTTTAAGAGTGCCAAGTGGGTCCTGAAAACTGACACCCAGAACAGTGGCTTCTGAGTTTTGTTTCCCAGGGAAAAAGCCTGTACAATGGTTCAGGGTCCTGCGGCCTTAAATTGCCGGGTGCCTCCTGGAATTGCACCTCTCGCAGGATGCCTCCCAGACGCAAGGCGGCACCAGTGGCAACTTGGTCTGGTTTGAGAGTGCCAGGTGGCTCCTGCAAACTGACACCCAGAACAGTGGCTTGTGAGTTTTGTTTCCCAGGGGAAAAGCCTGTACAATGGTTCAGGGTCCTGCGGCCTTAAATTGCCGGGTGATTCCTGGAATTCCGCATCTCACCAGATGTTTCCCAGACGCAAGGTGGCACCAGTGCCAACTTGGTCTGGTTTGAGAGTGTCAAGTGGGTCCTGAAAACTGACACCCAGAACAGTGGCTTGTGAGTTTTGTTTCCCAGGGAAAAATCCTGTACAATGGTTCAGGGGCCTGAGGCCTTAAATTGCCGGGTGCCTCCTTGAATTGCGCCTCTCGCAGGATGCCTCCCAGACGCTAAGCAACAACAGTGCCAACTTGGTCTGATTTAAGAATGCCAAGTGGGTCCTGAAAACTGACACCCAGAACAGTGGCTTGTGAGTTTTGTTTCCCAGGGAAAAAGCCTGTACAATGGTTCAGGTTCACGCGGCCTTAAGTTGCGAGGTGCCTCCTGGAATTCGGCGTCTTGCAAGATGCCTCCCAGAAGCATGGTGACACAAGTGCCAGCTTGGTCTGGGTTGAGAGTGCCAAGTGGGTCCTGAAAACTGACGACCAGAACAGTGGCTTGTGAGTTTTGTTTCCCAGGGAAAAAGCCTGTACAATGGTTCAGGGTCCTGCGGCCTTAAATTGCCGGGTGCCTCCTGGAATTCGGCCTCTCGCAGGATGCCTCCCAGACGCAAGGTGGCACCAGTGCCAACTTGGTCTGGTTTAAGAGTGCCAAGTGGGTCCTGAAAACTGACACCCAGAACAGTGGCTTGTGAGTTTTGTTTCCCAGGGAAAAAGCCTGTACAATGGTTCAGGGGCCTGAGGCCTTAAATTGCCGGGTGCCTCCTGGAATTCGGCCACTCGCAGGATGCCTCCCAGACGCAAGGTGGCACCAGTGCCAACTTGGTCTGGTTTGAGAGTGCCAGGTGGCTCCTGCAAACTGACACCCAGAACAGTGGCTTGTGAGTTTTGTTTCCCAGGGAAAAAGCCTGTACAATGGTTCAGGGTCCTGCGGCCTTAAATTGCCGGGTGACTCCTGGAATTCCGCATCTCACCAGATGTTTCCCAGACGCAAGGTGGCACCAGTGCCAACTTGGTCTGCTTTGAGAGTGCCAGGTGGCTCCTGCGAACTGACACCCAGAACAGTGGCTTGTGAGTTTTGTTTCCCAGGGAAAAATCCTGTACAATGGTTCAGGGGCCTGAGGCCTTAAATTGCCGGGTGCCTCCTTGAATTGCGCCTCTCGCAGGATGCCTCCCAGACGCTAAGCAACACCAGTGCCAACTTGGTCTGGTTTAAGAATGCCAAGTGGGTCCTGAAAACTGACACCCAGAACAGTGGCTTGTGAGTTTTGTTTCCCAGGGAAAAAGCCTGTACAATGGTTCAGGTTCACGCGGCCTTAAATTGCGGGGTGCCTCCTGGAATTCGGCGTCTTGCAAGATGCCTCCCAGAAGCATGGTGACACCAGTGCCAGCTTGGTCTGGGTTGAGAGTGCCAAGTGGGTCCTGAAAACTGACACCCAGAACAGTGGCTTGTGAGTTTTGTTTCCCAGGGAAAAAGCCTGTACAATGGTTCAGGTTCACGCGGCCTTAAATTGCCGGGTGCCTCCTGGAATTCCGCATCTCGCCAGATGTTTCCCAGACGCTAAGCAACACCAGTGCCAACTTGGTCTGGTTTGAGAGTGCCAAGTGTGTCCTGCAAACTGACACCCAGAACAGTGGCTTGTGAGTTTTGTTTCCCAGGGAAAAAGCCTGTACAATGGTTCAGGGTCCTGCGGCCTTAAATTGCCGGTTGCCTCCTGGAATTCGGACTCTCACAGGATGCCTCCCAGACGCAAGGTGGCACCAGTGCCAACTTGGTCTGGTTTAAGAGTGCCAAGTGGGTCCTGCAAACTGACACCCAGAACAGTGGCTTGTGAGTTTTGTTTCCCAGGGAAAAAGCCTGTACAATGGTTCAGGGTCCTGCGGCCTTAAATTGCCGGGTGCCTCCTGGAATTCCGCCTCTCGCAGGATGCCTCCCAGACGCAAGGTGGCACCAGTGCCAACTTGGTCTGGTTTAAGAGTGCCAAGTGGGTCCTGAAAACTGACACCCAGAACAGTGGCTTGTGAGTTTTGTTTCCCAGGGAAAAATCGTGTACAATGGTTCAGGGGCCTTAGGCCTTAAATTGCCAGGTACCTCCTGGAATTCGGCCTCGCGCAGGATGCCTCCCAGACGCAAGGTGGCACATGTTCCAAATTGGTCTGGTTTAAGAGTGCAAAGTGGGTCCTGAAAACTGATACCCAGAACAGTGGCTTGTGAGTTTTGTTTCCCAGGGAAAAAGCCTGTAAAATGGTTCAGGGTCTTGCGGACTTAAATTGCCGGGTGACTCCTTGAATTCCGCATCTCACCAGATGTTTCCCAGATGCAAGGTGGCACCAGTGCCAACTTGGTCTGCTTTGAGAGTGTCAAGTGGGTCCTGAAAACTGACACCCAGAACAGTGGCTTGTGAGTTTTGTTTCCCAGGGAAAAATCCTGTACAATGGTTCAGGGGCCTGAGGCCTTAAATTGCCGGGTGCCTCCTGGAATTCCGCATCTCGCCAGATGTTTCCCAGACGCTAAGCAACACCAGTTCCAACTTGGTCTGGTTTAAGAGTGCCAAGTGGGTCCTGCAAACTGACACCCAGAACAGTGGCTTCTGAATATTTTTTCCAAGGGAAAATGCCTGTAGAATGGTTTTGGGTCCTGCGGCCTTAAATAGCCGGGTGCCTCCTGGAATTCCCCCTCTCGCAGGATGCCTCCCAGACGCAAGGTGGCACCAGTGCCAACTTGGTCTGGTTTGAGAGTACCAAGTGGGTCCGGCAAACTGACACCCAGAACAGTGGCTTGTGAGTTTTGTTTCCCAGGGAAAAAGCGTGTACAATGGTTCAGGGGCCTGAGGCCTTAAGTTGCCGTTGCCTCCTGGAGATTCGCCTCTCACAGGATGCCACCCAGGCGCAACATGACACCAGTGCCAACTTGGTCTGGTTTAAGAGTGCCAAGTGGGTCCTGAAAACTGACACCCAGAACAGTGACTTGTGAGTTTTGTTTCCCAGGGAAAAAGTCTGTACAATGGTTCAGGGGCCTGAGGCCTTAAATTGCCGGGTGCCTCCTGGAATTCGGCCACTCGCAGGATGCCTCCCAGACGCAAGGTGGCACCAGTTCCAACTTGATCTGGTTTGCGAGTGCCAAGTGGGTCCTGAAAACTGACACCCAGAACAGTGGCTTGTGAGTTTTGTTTCCCAGGGAAAAAGCCTGTACAATGGTTCAGGGTCCTGCGGCCTTAAATTGCCGGGTGCCTCCTGGAATTGCGCCTCTCGCAGGATGCCTCCCAGACGCAAGGTGGCACCAGTGCCAACTTGGTCTGCTTTGAGAGTGTCAAGTGGGTCCTGAAAACTGACACCCAGAACAGTGGCTTGTGAGTTTTGTTTCCCAGGGAAAAATCCTGTACAATGGTTCAGGGGCCTGAGGCCTTAAATTGCCGGGTGCCTCCTGGAATTCGGCCT
Organism: Fringilla coelebs; assembly: GCF_963513975.1. Taxonomy (NCBI): domain Eukaryota; kingdom Metazoa; phylum Chordata; class Aves; order Passeriformes; family Fringillidae; genus Fringilla; species Fringilla coelebs. The sequence continues at coordinate 69,890 of NW_028167551.1, forward strand.
CTCGCAGGATGCCTCCCAGACGCTAAGCAACACCAGTGCCAACTTGGTCTGATTTAAGAATGCCAAATGGATCCTGAAAACTGACACCCAGAACAGTGGCTTATGAGTTTTGTTTCCCAGGGAAAAAGCCTGTACAATGGTTCAGGGGCCTGCGGTCTTAAATTGCCGGGTGACTCCTGGAATTCGGCCTCTCGCAGGATGCCTCCCAGATGCGAGGTGGCACCAGTGCCAACTTGGTCTGGTTTAAGAGTGCCAAGTGGGTCCTGAAAACTGACACCCAGAACAGTGGTTTGTGAGTTTTGTTTCCCAGGGAAAAAGCCTGTACAATGGTTCAGGTTCACGCGGCCTTAAATTGCCGGGTGCCTCCTGGAATTCCGCATCTCGCCAGATGTTTCCAAGACGCTAAGCAACACCAGTGCCAACTTGGTCTGGTTTGAGAGTGCCAAGTGTGTCCTGGAAACTGACACCCAGAACAGTTGCTTGTGAGTTTTGTTTCCCAGGGAAAAAGCCTGTACAATGGTTCAGGGTCCTGCGGCCTTAAATTGCCGGATGCCTCCTGGAATTCGGCGTCTTGCAAGACGCCTCCCAGAAGTATGGTGGCACCAGTGCCAGCTTGGTCTGCGTTGAGAGTGTCAAGTGGGTCCTGCAAACTGACACCCAGAACAGTGGCTTCTGAATTTTGTTTTCCAGGGAAAAAGCCTGTAGAATGGTTTTCGGTCCTGCGGCCTTTAATTGCCAGGTGCCTCCTGGAATTCAGCCTCTCGCAGGATGCCTCCCAGACGCAAGGTGGCACCAGTTCCAACTTGGTCTGCTTTGAGAGTGTCAAGTGGGTCCTGAAAACTGACACCCAGAACAGTGGCTTGTGAGTTTTGTTTCCCAGGGAAAAATCCTGTACAATGGTTCAGGGGCCTGAGGCCTTAAATTGCCGGGTGCCTCCTGGAATTCGCCCTCTCGCAGGATGCCTCCCAGACACAAGGTGGCACCAGTGCCAACTTGGTCTGGTTTAAGAGTGCCAAGTGGGTCCTGAAAACTGACACCCAGAACAGTGGCTTGTGAGTTTTGTTTCCCAGGGAAAAAGCCTGTACAATGGTTCAGGGGCCTTAGGCCTTAAATTGCCAGGTACCTCCTGGAATTCGGCCTCGCGCAGGATGCCTCCCAGACGCAAGGTGGCACATGTTCCAAATTGGTCTGGTTTAAGAGTGCAAAGTGGGTCCTGAAAACTGATACCCAGAACAGTGGCTTGTGAGTTTTGTTTCCCAGGGAAAAAGCCTGTAAAATGGTTCAGGGTCTTGCGGACTTAAATTGCCGGGTGACTCCTTGAATTCCGCATCTCACCAGATGTTTCCCAGATGCAAGGTGGCACCAGTGCCAACTTGGTCTGCTTTGAGAGTGTCAAGTGGGTCCTGAAAACTGACACCCAGAACAGTGGCTTGTGAGTTTTGTTTCCCAGGGAAAAATCCTGTACAATGGTTCAGGGGCCTGAGGCCTTAAATTGCCGGGTGCCTCCTGGAATTCCGCATCTCGCCAGGTGTTTCCCAGACGCTAAGCAACACCAGTTCCAACTTGGTCTGGTTTAAGAGTGCCAAGTGGGTCCTGCAAACTGACACCCAGAACAGTGGCTTCTGAATATTTTTTCCAAGGGAAAATGCCTGTAGAATGGTTTTGGGTCCTGCGGCCTTAAATAGCCGGGTGCCTCCTGGAATTCCCCCTCTCGCAGGATGCCTCCCAGACGCAAGGTGGCACCAGTGCCAACTTGGTCTGGTTTGAGAGTACCAAGTGGGTCCGGCAAACTGACACCCAGAACAGTGGCTTGTGAGTTTTGTTTCCCAGGGAAAAAGCGTGTACAATGGTTCAGGGGCCTGAGGCCTTAAGTTGCCGTTGCCTCCTGGAGATCCGCCTCTCACAGGATGCCACCCAGGCGCAACATGACACCAGTGCCAACTTGGTCTGGTTTAAGAGTGCCAAGTGGGTCCTGAAAACTGACACCCAGAACAGTGACTTGTGAGTTTTGTTTCCCAGGGAAAAAGTCTGTACAATGGTTCAGGGGCCTGAGGCCTTAAATTGCCGGGTGCCTCCTGGAATTCGGCCACTCGCAGGATGCCTCCCAGACGCAAGGTGGCACCAGTTCCAACTTGATCTGGTTTGCGAGTGCCAAGTGGGTCCTGAAAACTGACACCCAGAACAGTGGCTTGTGAGTTTTGTTTCCCAGGGAAAAAGCCTGTACAATGGTTCAGGGTCCTGCGGCCTTAAATTGCCGGGTGCCTCCTGGAATTGCGCCTCTCGCAGGATGCCTCCCAGACGCAAGGTGGCACCAGTGCCAACTTGGTCTGCTTTGAGAGTGTCAAGTGGGTCCTGAAAACTGACACCCAGAACAGTGGCTTGTGAGTTTTGTTTCCCAGGGAAAAAGCCTGTACAATGGTTCAGGGGCCTGAGGCCTTAAATTGCCGGGTGCCTCCTTGAATTGCGCCTCTCGCAGGATGCCTCCCAGACGCTAAGCAACACCAGTGCCAACTTGGTCTGATTTAATAATGCCAAATGGATCCTGAAAACTGACACCCAGAACAGTGGCTTATGAGTTTTGTTTCCCAGGGAAAAAGCCTGTACAATGGTTCAGGGGCCTGCGGTCTTAAATTGCCGGGTGCCTCCTGGAATTCGGCCTCTCGCAGGATGCCTCCCAGATGCGAGGTGGCACCAGTGCCAACTTGGTCTGGTTTAAGAGTGCCAAGTGGGTCCTGAAAACTGACACCCAGAACAGTGGTTTGTGAGTTTTGTTTCCCAGGGAAAAAGCCTGTACAATGGTTCAGGTTCACGCGGCCTTAAATTGCCAGGTGCCTCCTGGAATTCCGCATCTCGCCAGATGTTTCCAAGACGCTAAGCAACACCAGTGCCAACTTGGTCTGGTTTGAGAGTGCCAAGTGTGTCCTGGAAACTGACACCCAGAACAGTGGCTTGTGAGTTTTGTTTCCCAGGGAAAAAGCCTGTACAATGGTTCAGGGTCCTGCGGCCTTAAATTGCCGGATGCCTCCTGGAATTCGGCGTCTTGCAAGATGCCTCCCAGAAGTACGGTGGCACCAGTGCCAGCTTGGTCTGCGTTGAGAGTGTCAAGTGGGTCCTGCAAACTGACACCCAGAACAGTGGCTTCTGAATTTTGTTTTCCAGGGAAAAAGCCTGTAGAATGGTTTTCGGTCCTGCGGCCTTAAATTGCCAGGTGCCTCCTGGAATTCAGCCTCTCGCAGGATGCCTCCCAGACGCAAGGTGGCACCAGTTCCAACTTGGTCTGCTTTGAGAGTGTCAAGTGGGTCCTGAAAACTGACACCCAGAACAGTGGCTTGTGAGTTTTGTTTCCCAGGGAAAAATCCTGTACAATGGTTCAGGGGCCTGAGGCCTTAAATTGCCGGGTGCCTCCTGGAATTCGCCCTCTCGCAGGATGCCTCCCAGACACAAGGTGGCACCAGTGCCAACTTGGTCTGGTTTAAGAGTGCCAAGTGGGTCCTGCAAACTGACACCCAGAACAGTGGCTTGTGAGTTTTGTTTCCCAGGGAAAAAGCCTGTACAATGGTTCAGGGGCCTTAGGCCTTAAATTGCCGGGTGCCTCCTGGAATTCGGCCTCTCACAGGATGCCTCCCAGACGCAAGGTGGCACATGTTCCAAATTGGTCTGGTTTAAGAGCGCAAAGTGGGTCCTGAAAACTGACACCCAGAACAGTGGCTTGTGAGTTTTGTTGCCCAGGGAAAAAGCCTGTACAATGGTTCAGGGTCCTGCGGCCTTAAATTGCCGGGTGCCTCCTGGAATTGCACCTCTCGCAGGATGCCTCCCAGACGCAAGGTGGCACCAGTGCCAACTTGGTCTGGTTTGAGAGTGCCAGGTGGCTCCTGCAAACTGACACCCAGAACAGTGGCTTGTGAGTTTTGTTTCCCAGGGAAAAAGCCTGTACAATGGTTCAGGGTCCTGCGGCCTTAAATTGCCGGGTGACTCCTGGAATTCCGCATCTCACCAGATGTTTCCCAGACGCAAGGTGGCACCAGTGCCAACTTGGTCTGCTTTGAGAGTGTCAAGTGGGTCCTGAAAACTGACACCCAGAACAGTGGCTTGTGAGTTTTGTTTCCCAGGGAAAAATCGTGTACAATGGTTCAGGGGCCTGAGGCCTTAAATTGCCGGGTGCCTCCTTGAATTGCGCCTCTCGCAGGATGCCTCCCAGACGCTAAGCAACACCAGTGCCAACTTGGTCTGGTTTAAGAATGCCAAGTGGGTCCTGAAAACTGACACCCAGAACAGTGGCTTCTGAATATTTTTTCCAAGGGAAAATGCCTGTAGAATGGTTTTGGGTCCTGCGGCCTTAAATAGCCGGGTGCCTCCTGGAATTCCCCCTCTCGCAGGATGCCTCCCAGACGCAAGGTGGCACCAGTGCCAACTTGGTCTGGTTTGAGAGTACCAAGTGGGTCCGGCAAACTGACACCCAGAACAGTGGCTTGTGAGTTTTGTTTCCCAGGGAAAAAGCGTGTACAATGGTTCAGGGGCCTGAGGCCTTAAGTTGCCGTTGCCTCCTGGAGATCCGCCTCTCACAGGATGCCACCCAGGCGCAACATGACACCAGTGCCAACTTGGTCTGGTTTAAGAGTGCCAAGTGGGTCCTGAAAACTGACACCCAGAACAGTGACTTGTGAGTTTTGTTTCCCAGGGAAAAAGTCTGTACAATGGTTCAGGGGCCTGAGGCCTTAAATTGCCGGGTGCCTCCTGGAATTCGGCCACTCGCAGGATGCCTCCCAGACGCAAGGTGGCACCAGTTCCAACTTGATCTGGTTTGCGAGTGCCAAGTGGGTCCTGAAAACTGACACCCAGAACAGTGGCTTGTGAGTTTTGTTTCCCAGGGAAAAAGCCTGTACAATGGTTCAGGGTCCTGCGGCCTTAAATTGCCGGGTGCCTCCTGGAATTGCGCCTCTCGCAGGATGCCTCCCAGACGCAAGGTGGCACCAGTGCCAACTTGGTCTGCTTTGAGAGTGTCAAGTGGGTCCTGAAAACTGACACCCAGAACAGTGGCTTGTGAGTTTTGTTTCCCAGGGAAAAAGCCTGTACAATGGTTCAGGGGCCTGAGGCCTTAAATTGCCGGGTGCCTCCTTGAATTGCGCCTCTCGCAGGATGCCTCCCAGACGCTAAGCAACACCAGTGCCAACTTGGTCTGATTTAATAATGCCAAATGGATCCTGAAAACTGACACCCAGAACAGTGGCTTATGAGTTTTGTTTCCCAGGGAAAAAGCCTGTACAATGGTTCAGGGGCCTGCGGTCTTAAATTGCCGGGTGCCTCCTGGAATTCGGCCTCTCGCAGGATGCCTCCCAGATGCGAGGTGGCACCAGTGCCAACTTGGTCTGGTTTAAGAGTGCCAAGTGGGTCCTGAAAACTGACACCCAGAACAGTGGTTTGTGAGTTTTGTTTCCCAGGGAAAAAGCCTGTACAATGGTTCAGGTTCACGCGGCCTTAAATTGCCAGGTGCCTCCTGGAATTCCGCATCTCGCCAGATGTTTCCAAGACGCTAAGCAACACCAGTGCCAACTTGGTCTGGTTTGAGAGTGCCAAGTGTGTCCTGGAAACTGACACCCAGAACAGTGGCTTGTGAGTTTTGTTTCCCAGGGAAAAAGCCTGTACAATGGTTCTGGGTCCTGCGGCCTTAAATTGCCGGATGCCTCCTGGAATTCGGCGTCTTGCAAGATGCCTCCCAGAAGTACGGTGGCACCAGTGCCAGCTTGGTCTGCGTTGAGAGTGTCAAGTGGGTCCTGCAAACTGACACCCAGAACAGTGGCTTCTGAATTTTGTTTTCCAGGGAAAAAGCCTGTAGAATGGTTTTCGGTCCTGCGGCCTTAAATTGCCAGGTGCCTCCTGGAATTCAGCCTCTCGCAGGATGCCTCCCAGACGCAAGGTGGCACCAGTTCCAACTTGGTCTGCTTTGAGAGTGTCAAGTGGGTCCTGAAAACTGACACCCAGAACAGTGGCTTGTGAGTTTTGTTTCCCAGGGAAAAATCCTGTACAATGGTTCAGGGGCCTGAGGCCTTAAATTGCCGGGTGCCTCCTGGAATTCGCCCTCTCGCAGGATGCCTCCCAGACACAAGGTGGCACCAGTGCCAACTTGGTCTGGTTTAAGAGTGCCAAGTGGGTCCTGCAAACTGACACCCAGAACAGTGGCTTGTGAGTTTTGTTTCCCAGGGAAAAAGCCTGTACAATGGTTCAGGTGCCTTAGGCCTTAAATTGCCGGGTGCCTCCTGGAATTCGGCCTCTCACAGGATGCCTCCCAGACGCAAGGTGGCACATGTTCCAAATTGGTCTGGTTTAAGAGCGCAAAGTGGGTCCTGAAAACTGACACCCAGAACAGTGGCTTGTGAGTTTTGTTGCCCAGGGAAAAAGCCTGTACAATGGTTCAGGGTCCTGCGGCCTTAAATTGCCGGGTGCCTCCTGGAATTGCACCTCTCGCAGGATGCCTCCCAGACGCAAGGTGGCACCAGTGCCAACTTGGTCTGGTTTGAGAGTGCCAGGTGGCTCCTGCAAACTGACACCCAGAACAGTGGCTTGTGAGTTTTGTTTCCCAGGGAAAAAGCCTGTACAATGGTTCAGGGTCCTGCGGCCTTAAATTGCCGGGTGACTCCTGGAATTCCGCATCTCACCAGATGTTTCCCAGACGCAAGGTGGCACCAGTGCCAACTTGGTCTGCTTTGAGAGTGTCAAGTGGGTCCTGAAAACTGACACCCAGAACAGTGGCTTGTGAGTTTTGTTTCCCAGGGAAAAATCGTGTACAATGGTTCAGGGGCCTGAGGCCTTAAATTGCCGGGTGCCTCCTTGAATTGCGCCTCTCGCAGGATGCCTCCCAGACGCTAAGCAACACCAGTGCCAACTTGGTCTGGTTTAAGAATGCCAAGTGGGTCCTGAAAACTGACACCCAGAACAGTGGCTTGTGAGTTTTGTTTCCCAGGGAAAAAGCCTGTACAATGGTTCAGGTTCACGCGGCCTTAAATTGCGGGGTGCCTCCTGGAATTCGGCGTCTTGCAAGATGCCTCCCAGAAGCATGGTGACACCAGTGCCAGCTTGGTCTGGGTTGAGAGTGCCAAGTGGGTCCTGAAAACTGACACCCAGAACAGTGGCTTATGAGTTTTGTTTCCCAGGGAAAAAGCCTGTACAATGGTTCAGGTTCACGCGGCCTTAAATTGCCGGGTGCCTCCTGGAATTCGGCCTTTCGCAGGATGCCTCCCAGACGCAAGGTGGCACCAGTGCCAACTAGGTCTGGTTTAAGAGTGCCAAGTGGGTCCTGAAAACTGACACCCAGAACAGTGGCTTGTGAGTTTTGTTTCCCAGGGAAAAATCGTGTACAATGGTTCAAAGGCCTTAGGCCTTAAATTGCCAGGTACCTCCTGGAATTCGGCCTCGCGCAGGATGCCTCCCAGACGCAAGGTGGCACATGTTCCAAATTGGTCTGGTTTAAGAGTGCAAAGTGGGTCCTGAAAACTGATACCCAGAACAGTGGCTTGTGAGTTTTGTTTCCCAGGGAAAAAGCCTGTAAAATGGTTCAGGGTCTTGCGGACTTAAATTGCCGGGTGACTCCTTGAATTCCGCATCTCACCAGATGTTTCCCAGATGCAAGGTGGCACCAGTGCCAACTTGGTCTGCTTTGAGAGTGTCAAGTGGGTCCTGAAAACTGACACCCAGAACAGTGGCTTGTGAGTTTTGTTTCCCAGGGAAAAAGCGTGTACAATGGTTCAGGGGCCTGAGGCCTTAAATTGCCGGGTGCCTCCTGGAATTCCGCATCTCGCCAGGTGTTTCCCAGACGCTAAGCAACACCAGTTCCAACTTGGTCTGGTTTAAGAGTGCCAAGTGGGTCCTGCAAACTGACACCCAGAACAGTGGCTTCTGAATATTTTTTCCAAGGGAAAATGCCTGTAGAATGGTTTTGGGTCCTGCGGCCTTAAATAGCCGGGTGCCTCCTGGAATTCCCCCTCTCGCAGGATGCCTCCCAGACGCAAGGTGGCACCAGTGCCAACTTGGTCTGGTTTGAGAGTACCAAGTGGGTCCGGCAAACTGACACCCAGAACAGTGGCTTGTGAGTTTTGTTTCCCAGGGAAAAAGCGTGTACAATGGTTCAGGGGCCTGAGGCCTTAAGTTGCCGTTGCCTCCTGGAGATCCGCCTCTCACAGGATGCCACCCAGGCGCAACATGACACCAGTGCCAACTTGGTCTGGTTTGCGAGTGCCAAGTGGGTCCTGAAAACTGACACCCAGAACAGTGGCTTGTGAGTTTTGTTTCCCAGGGAAAAAGCCTGTACAATGGTTCAGGGTCCTGCGGCCTTAAATTGCCGGGTGCCTCCTGGAATTGCGCCTCTCGCAGGATGCCTCCCAGACGCAAGGTGGCACCAGTGCCAACTTGGTCTGCTTTGAGAGTGTCAAGTGGGTCCTGAAAACTGACACCCAGAACAGTGGCTTGTGAGTTTTGTTTCCCAGGGAAAAATCCTGTACAATGGTTCAGGGGCCTGCGGTCTTAAATTGCCGGGTGCCTCCTGGAATTCGGCCTCTCGCAGGATGCCTCCCAGATGCGAGGTGGCACCAGTGCCAACTTGGTCTGGTTTAAGAGTGCCAAGTGGGTCCTGAAAACTGACACCCAGAACAGTGGTTTGTGAGTTTTGTTTCCCAGGGAAAAAGCCTGTACAATGGTTCAGGTTCACGCGGCCTTAAATTGCCAGGTGCCTCCTGGAATTCCGCATCTCGCCAGATGTTTCCAAGACGCTAAGCAACACCAGTGCCAACTTGGTCTGGTTTGAGAGTGCCAAGTGTGTCCTGCAAACTGACACCCAGAACAGTGGCTTGTGAGTTTTGTTTCCCAGGGAAAAAGCCTGTACAATGGTTCAGGGTCCTGCGGCCTTAAATTGCCGGATGCCTCCTGGAATTCGGCGTCTTGCAAGATGCCTCCCAGAAGTATGGTGGCACCAGTGCCAGCTTGGTCTGCGTTGAGAGTGTCAAGTGGGTCCTGCAAACTGACACCCAGAACAGTGGCTTCTGAATTTTGTTTTCCAGGGAAAAAGCCTGTAGAATGGTTTTCGGTCCTGCGGCCTTAAATTGCCAGGTGCCTCCTGGAATTCAGCCTCTCACAGGATGCCTCCCAGACGCAAGGTGGCACCAGTTCCAACTTGGTCTGCTTTGAGAGTGTCAAGTGGGTCCTGAAAACTGACACCCAGAACAGTGGCTTGTGAGTTTTGTTTCCCAGGGAAAAATCCTGTACAATGGTTCAGGGGCCTGAGGCCTTAAATTGCCGGGTGCCTCCTGGAATTCGCCCTCTCGCAGGATGCCTCCCAGACACAAGGTGGCACCAGTGCCAACTTGGTCTGGTTTAAGTGTGCCAAGTGGGTCCTGAAAATTGACACCCAGAACAGTGGCTTGTGAGTTTTGTTTCCCAGGGAAAAAGCCTGTACAATGGTTCAGGGGCCTTAGGCCTTAAATTGCCGGGTGCCTCCTGGAATTCGGCCTCTCGCAGGATGCCTCCCAGACGCAAGGTGGCACATGTTCCAAATTGGTCTGGTTTAAGAGTGCAAAGTGGGTCCTGAAAACTGACACCCAGAACAGTGGCTTGTGAGTTTTGTTTCCCAGGGAAAAAGCCTGTACAATGGTTCAGGGTCCTGCGGCCTTAAATTGCCGGGTGCCTCCTGGAATTGCACCTCTCGCAGGATGCCTCCCAGACGCAAGGTGGCACCAGTGGCAACTTGGTCTGGTTTGAGAGTGCCAGGTGGCTCCTGCAAACTGACACCCAGAACAGTGGCTTGTGAGTTTTGTTTCCCAGGGAAAAAGCCTGTACAATGGTTCAGGGTCCTGCGGCCTTAAATTGCCGGGTGACTCCTGGAATTCCGCATCTCACCAGATGTTTCCCAGACGCAAGGTGGCACCAGTGCCAACTTGGTCTGCTTTGAGAGTGTCAAGTGGGTCCTGAAAACTGACACCCAGAACAGTGGCTTGTGAGTTTTGTTTCCCAGGGAAAAATCCTGTACAATGGTTCAGGGGCCTGAGGCCTTAAATTGCCGGGTGCCTCCTTGAATTGCGCCTCTCGCAGGATGCCTCCCAGACGCTAAGCAACACCAGTGCCAACTTGGTCTGGTTTAAGAATGCCAAGTGGGTCCTGAAAACTGACACCCAGAACAGTGGCTTGTGAGTTTTGTTTCCCAGGGAAAAAGCCTGTACAATGGTTCAGGTTCACGCGGCCTTAAATTGCGGGGTGCCTCCTGGAATTCGGCGTCTTGCAAGATGCCTCCCAGAAGCATGGTGACACCAGTGCCAGCTTGGTCTGGGTTGAGAGTGCCAAGTCGGTCCTGAAAACTGACACCCAGAACAGTGGCTTGTGAGTTTTGTTTCCCAGGGAAAAAGCCTGTACAATGGTTCAGGTTCACGCGGCCTTAAATTGCCGGGTGCCTCCTGGAATTCCGCAACTCGCCAGGTGTTTCCCAGACGCTAAGCAACACCAGTGCCAACTTGGTCTGGTTTGAGAGTGCCAAGTGTGTCCTGCAAACTGACACCCAGAACAGTGGCTTGTGAGTTTTGTTTCCCAGGGAAAAAGCCTGTACAATGGTTCAGGGTCCTGCGGCCTTAAATTGCCGGTTGCCTCCTGGAATTCGGACTCTCGCAGGATGCCTCCCAGACGCAAGGTGGCACCAGTGCCAACTTGGTCTGATTTAAGAGTGCCAAGTGGGTCCTGAAAACTGACACCCAGAACAGTGGCTTGTGAGTTTTGTTTCCCAGGGAAAAAGCCTGTACAATGGTTCAGGGTCCTGCGGCCTTAAATTGCCGGGTGCCTCCTGGAATTCCGCCTCTCGCAGGATGCCTCCCAGACGCAAGGTGGCACCAGTGCCAACTTGGTCTGGTTTAAGAGTGCCAAGTGGGTCCTGAAAACTGACACCCAGAACAGTGGCTTGTGAGTTTTGTTTCCCAGGGAAAAATCGTGTAAAATGGTTCAGGGGCCTTAGGCCTTAAATTGCCAGGTACCTCCTGGAATTCGGCCTCGCGCAGGATGCCTCCCAGACGCAAGGTGGCACATGTTCCAAATTGGTCTGGTTTAAGAGTGCAAAGTGGGTCCTGAAAACTGATACCCAGAACAGTGGCTTGTGAGTTTTGTTTCCCAGGGAAAAAGCCTGTAAAATGGTTCAGGGTCTTGCGGACTTAAATTGCCGGGTGACTCCTTGAATTCCGCATCTCACCAGATGTTTCCCAGATGCAAGGTGGCACCAGTGCCAACTTGGTCTGCTTTGAGAGTGTCAAGTGGGTCCTGAAAACTGACACCCAGAACAGTGGCTTGTGAGTTTTGTTTCCCAGGGAAAAATCCTGTACAATGGTTCAGGGGCCTGAGGCCTTAAATTGCCGGGTGCCTCCTGGAATTCCGCATCTCGCCAGGTGTTTCCCAGACGCTAAGCAACACCAGTTCCAACTTGGTCTGGTTTAAGAGTGCCAAGTGGGTCCTGCAAACTGACACCCAGAACAGTGGCTTCTGAATATTTTTTCCAAGGGAAAATGCCTGTAGAATGGTTTTGGGTCCTGCGGCCTTAAATAGCCGGGTGCCTCCTGGAATTCCCCCTCTCGCAGGATGCCTCCCAGACGCAAGGTGGCACCAGTGCCAACTTGGTCTGGTTTGATAGTACCAAGTGGGTCCGGCAAACTGACACCCAGAACAGTGGCTTGAGAGTTTTGTTTCCCAGGGAAAAAGCGTGTACAATGGTTCAGGGGCCTGAGGCCTTAAGTTGCCGTTGCCTCAAGAGATCCGCCTCTCACAGGATGCCACCCAGGCGCAACATGACACCAGTGCCAACTTGGTCTGGTTTGCGAGTGCCAAGTGGGTCCTGAAAACTGACACCCAGAACAGTGGCTTGTGAGTTTTGTTTCCCAGGGAAAAAGCCTGTACAATGGTTCAGGGGCCTGAGGCCTTAAATTGCCGGGTGCCTCCTGGAATTCGGCCACTCGCAGGATGCCTCCCAGACGCAAGGTGGCACCAGTTCCAACTTGATCTGGTTTGCGAGTGCCAAGTGGGTCCTGAAAACTGACACCCAGAACAGTGGCTTGTGAGTTTTGTTTCCCAGGGAAAAAGCCTGTACAATGGTTCAGGGTCCTGCGGCCTTAAATTGCCGGGTGCCTCCTGGAATTGCGCCTCTCGCAGGATGCCTCCCAGACGCAAGGTGGCACCAGTGCCAACTTGGTCTGCTTTGAGAGTGTCAAGTGGGTCCTGAAAACTGACACCCAGAACAGTGGCTTGTGAGTTTTGTTTCCCAGGGAAAAATCCTGTACAATGGTTCAGGGGCCTGAGGCCTTAAATTGCCGGGTGCCTCCTTGAATTCGGCCTCTCGCAGGATGCCTCCCAGACGCTAAGCAACACCAGTGCCAACTTGGTCTGATTTAAGAATGCCAAATGGATCCTGAAAACTGACACCCAGAACAGTGGCTTATGAGTTTTGTTTCCCAGGGAAAAAGCCTGTACAATGGTTCAGGGGCCTGCGGTCTTAAATTGCCGGGTGCCTCCTGGAATTCGGCCTCTCGCAGGATGCCTCCCAGATGCGAGGTGGCACCAGTGCCAACTTGGTCTGGTTTAAGAGTGCCAAGTGGGTCCTGAAAACTGACACCCAGAACAGTGGTTTGTGAGTTTTGTTTCCCAGGGAAAAAGCCTGTACAATGGTTCAGGTTCACGCAGCCTTAAATTGCCAGGTGCCTCCTGGAATTCCGCATCTCGCCAGATGTTTCCAAGACGCTAAGCAACACCAGTGCCAACTTGGTCTGGTTTGAGAGTGCCAAGTGTGTCCTGCAAACTGACACCCAGAACAGTGGCTTGTGAGTTTTGTTTCCCAGGGAAAAAGCCTGTACAATGGTTCAGGGTCCTGCGGCCTTAAATTGCCGGATGCCTCCTGGAATTCGGCGTCTTGCAAGATGCCTCCCAGAAGTATGGTGGCACCAGTGCCAGCTTGGTCTGCGTTGAGAGTGTCAAGTGGGTCCTGCAAACTGACACCCAGAACAGTGGCTTGTGAGTTTTGTTTCCCAGGGAAAAAGCCTGTAGAATGGTTTTCGGTCCTGCGGCCTTAAATTGCCAGGTGCCTCCTGGAATTCAGCCTCTCGCAGGATGCCTCCCAGACGCAAGGTGGCACCAGTTCCAACTTGGTCTGCTTTGAGAGTGTCAAGTGGGTCCTGAAAACTGACACCCAGAACAGTGGCTTGTGAGTTTTGTTTCCCAGGGAAAAATCCTGTACAATGGTTCAGGGGCCTGAGGCCTTAAATTGCCGGGTGCCTCCTGGAATTCGCCCTCTCGCAGGATGCCTCCCAGACGCAAGGTGGCACCAGTGGCAACTTGGTCTGGTTTGAGAGTGCCAGGTGGCTCCTGCAAACTGACACCCAGAACAGTGGCTTGTGAGTTTTGTTTCCCAGGGAAAAAGCCTGTACAATGGTTCAGGGTCCTGCGGCATTAAATTGCCGGGTGACTCCTGGAATTCCGCATCTCACCAGATGTTTCCCAGACGCAAGGTGGCACCAGTGCCAACTTGGTCTGCTTTGAGAGTGTCAAGTGGGTCCTGAAAACTGACACCCAGAACAGTGGCTTGTGAGTTTTGTTTCCCAGGGAAAAATCCTGTACAATGGTTCAGGGGCCTGAGGCCTTAAATTGCCGGGTGCCTCCTTGAATTGCGCCTCTCGCAGGATGCCTCCCAGACGCTAAGCAACACCAGTGCCAACTTGGTCTGGTTTAAGAATGCCAAGTGGGTCCTGAAAACTGACACCCAGAACAGTGGCTTGTGAGTTTTGTTTCCCAGGGAAAAAGCCTGTACAATGGTTCAGGTTCACGCGGCCTTAAATTGCGGGGTGCCTCCTGGAATTCGGCGTCTTGCAAGATGCCTCCCAGAAGCATGGTGACACCAGTGCCAGCTTGGTCTGGGTTGAGAGTGCCAAGTGGGTCCTGAAAACTGACACCCAGAACAGTGGCTTGTGAGTTTTGTTTCCCAGGGAAAAAGCCTGTACAATGGTTCAGGTTCACGCGGCCTTAAATTGCCGGGTGCCTCCTGGAATTCCGCATCTCGCCAGATGTTTCCCAGACGCTAAGCAACACCAGTGCCAACTTGGTCTGGTTTGAGAGTGCCAAGTGTGTCCTGCAAACTGACACCCAGAACAGTGGCTTGTGAGTTTTGTTTCCCAGGGAAAAAGCCTGTACAATGGTTCAGGGTCCTGCGGCCTTAAATTGCCGGTTGCCTCCTGGAATTCGGACTCTCGCAGGATGCCTCCCAGACGCAAGGTGGCACCAGTGCCAACTTGGTCTGGTTTAAGAGTGCCAAGTGGGTCCTGAAAACTGACACCCAGAACAGTGGCTTGTGAGTTTTGTTTCCCAGGGAAAAAGCCTGTACAATGGTTCAGGGTCCTGCGGCCTTAAATTGCCGGGTGCCTCCTGGAATTCCGCCTCTCGCAGGATGCCTCCCAGACGCAAGGTGGCACCAGTGCCAACTTGGTCTGGTTTAAGAGTGCCAAGTGGGTCCTGAAAACTGACACCCAGAACAGTGGCTTGTGAGTTTTGTTTCCCAGGGAAAAATCGTGTAAAATGGTTCAGGGGCCTTAGGCCTTAAATTGCCAGGTACCTCCTGGAATTCGGCCTCGCGCAGGATGCCTCCCAGACGCAAGGTGGCACATGTTCCAAATTGGTCTGGTTTAAGAGTGCAAAGTGGGTCCTGAAAACTGATACCCAGAACAGTGGCTTGTGAGTTTTGTTTCCCAGGGAAAAAGCCTGTAAAATGGTTCAGGGTCTTGCGGACTTAAATTGCCGGGTGACTCCTTGAATTCCGCATCTCACCAGATGTTTCCCAGATGCAAGGTGGCACCAGTGCCAACTTGGTCTGCTTTGAGAGTGTCAAGTGGGTCCTGAAAACTGACACCCAGAACAGTGGCTTGTGAGTTTTGTTTCCCAGGGAAAAATCCTGTACAATGGTTCAGGGGCCTGAGGCCTTAAATTGCCGGGTGCCTCCTGGAATTCCGCATCTCGCCAGGTGTTTCCCAGACGCTAAGCAACACCAGTTCCAACTTGGTCTGGTTTAAGAGTGCCAAGTGGGTCCTGCAAACTGACACCCAGAACAGTGGCTTCTGAATATTTTTTCCAAGGGAAAATGCCTGTAGAATGGTTTTGGGTCCTGCGGCCTTAAATAGCCGGGTGCCTCCTGGAATTCCCCCTCTCGCAGGATGCCTCCCAGACGCAAGGTGGCACCAGTGCCAACTTGGTCTGGTTTGATAGTACCAAGTGGGTCCGGCAAACTGACACCCAGAACAGTGGCTTGAGAGTTTTGTTTCCCAGGGAAAAAGCGTGTACAATGGTTCAGGGGCCTGAGGCCTTAAGTTGCCGTTGCCTCCTGGAGATCCGCCTCTCACAGGATGCCACCCAGGCGCAACATGACACCAGTGCCAACTTGGTCTGGTTTAAGAGTGCCAAGTGGGTCCTGAAAACTGACACCCAGAACAGTGACTTGTGAGTTTTGTTTCCCAGGGAAAAAGTCTGTACAATGGTTCAGGGGCCTGAGGCCTTAAATTGCCGGGTGCCTCCTGGAATTCGGCCACTCGCAGGATGCCTCCCAGACGCAAGGTGGCACCAGTTCCAACTTGATCTGGTTTGCGAGTGCCAAGTGGGTCCTGAAAACTGACACCCAGAACAGTGGCTTGTGAGTTTTGTTTCCCAGGGAAAAAGCCTGTACAATGGTTCAGGGTCCTGCGGCCTTAAATTGCCGGGTGCCTCCTGGAATTGCGCCTCTCGCAGGATGCCTCCCAGACGCAAGGTGGCACCAGTGCCAACTTGGTCTGCTTTGAGAGTGTCAAGTGGGTCCTGAAAACTGACACCCAGAACAGTGGCTTGTGAGTTTTGTTTCCCAGGGAAAAATCCTGTACAATGGTTCAGGGGCCTGAGGCCTTAAATTGCCGGGTGCCTCCTTGAATTCGGCCTCTCGCAGGATGCCTCCCAGACGCTAAGCAACACCAGTGCCAACTTGGTCTGATTTAAGAATGCCAAATGGATCCTGAAAACTGACACCCAGAACAGTGGCTTATGAGTTTTGTTTCCCAGGGAAAAAGCCTGTACAATGGTTCAGGGGCCTGCGGTCTTAAATTGCCGGGTGCCTCCTGGAATTCGGCCTCTCGCAGGATGCCTCCCAGATGCGAGGTGGCACCAGTGCCAACTTGGTCTGGTTTAAGAGTGCCAAGTGGGTCCTGAAAACTGACACCCAGAACAGTGGTTTGTGAGTTTTGTTTCCCAGGGAAAAAGCCTGTACAATGGTTCAGGTTCACGCAGCCTTAAATTGCCAGGTGCCTCCTGGAATTCCGCATCTCGCCAGATGTTTCCAAGACGCTAAGCAACACCAGTGCCAACTTGGTCTGGTTTGAGAGTGCCAAGTGTGTCCTGCAAACTGACACCCAGAACAGTGGCTTGTGAGTTTTGTTTCCCAGGGAAAAAGCCTGTACAATGGTTCAGGGTCCTGCGGCCTTAAATTGCCGGATGCCTCCTGGAATTCGGCGTCTTGCAAGATGCCTCCCAGAAGTATGGTGGCACCAGTGCCAGCTTGGTCTGCGTTGAGAGTGTCAAGTGGGTCCTGCAAACTGACACCCAGAACAGTGGCTTGTGAGTTTTGTTTCCCAGGGAAAAAGCCTGTAGAATGGTTTTCGGTCCTGCGGCCTTAAATTGCCAGGTGCCTCCTGGAATTCAGCCTCTCGCAGGATGCCTCCCAGACGCAAGGTGGCACCAGTTCCAACTTGGTCTGCTTTGAGAGTGTCAAGTGGGTCCTGAAAACTGACACCCAGAACAGTGGCTTGTGAGTTTTGTTTCCCAGGGAAAAATCCTGTACAATGGTTCAGGGGCCTGAGGCCTTAAATTGCCGGGTGCCTCCTGGAATTCGGACTCTCGCAGAATGCCTCCCAGACGCAAGGTGGCACCAGTGGCAACTTGGTCTGGTTTGAGAGTGCCAGGTGGCTCCTGCAAACTGACACCCAGAACAGTGGCTTGTGAGTTTTGTTTCCCAGGGAAAAAGCCTGTACAATGGTTCAGGGTCCTGCGGCATTAAATTGCCGGGTGACTCCTGGAATTCCGCATCTCACCAGATGTTTCCCAGACGCAAGGTGGCACCAGTGCCAACTTGGTCTGCTTTGAGAGTGTCAAGTGGGTCCTGAAAACTGACACCCAGAACAGTGGCTTGTGAGTTTTGTTTCCCAGGGAAAAATCCTGTACAATGGTTCAGGGGCCTGAGGCCTTAAATTGCCGGGTGCCTCCTTGAATTGCGCCTCTCGCAGGATGCCTCCCAGACGCTAAGCAACACCAGTGCCAACTTGGTCTGGTTTAAGAATGCCAAGTGGGTCCTGAAAACTGACACCCAGAACAGTGGCTTGTGAGTTTTGTTTCCCAGGGAAAAAGCCTGTACAATGGTTCAGGTTCACGCGGCCTTAAATTGCGGGGTGCCTCCTGGAATTCGGCGTCTTGCAAGATGCCTCCCAGAAGCATGGTGACACCAGTGCCAGCTTGGTCTGGGTTGAGAGTGCCAAGTGGGTCCTGAAAACTGACACCCAGAACAGTGGCTTGTGAGTTTTGTTTCCCAGGGAAAAAGCCTGTACAATGGTTCAGGTTCACGCGGCCTTAAATTGCCGGGTGCCTCCTGGAATTCGGCCACTCGCAGGATGCCTCCCAGACGCAAGGTGGCACCAGTTCCAACTTGATCTGGTTTGCGAGTGCCAAGTGGGTCCTGAAAACTGACACCCAGAACAGTGGCTTGTGAGTTTTGTTTCCCAGGGAAAAAGCCTGTACAATGGTTCAGGGTCCTGCGGCCTTAAATTGCCGGGTGCCTCCTGGAATTGCGCCTCTCGCAGGATGCCTCCCAGACGCAAGGTGGCACCAGTGCCAACTTGGTCTGCTTTGAGAGTGTCAAGTGGGTCCTGAAAACTGACACCCAGAACAGTGGCTTGTGAGTTTTGTTTCCCAGGGAAAAATCCTGTACAATGGTTCAGGGGCCTGAGGCCTTAAATTGCCGGGTGCCTCCTTGAATTCGGCCTCTCGCAGGATGCCTCCCAGACGCTAAGCAACACCAGTGCCAACTTGGTCTGATTTAAGAATGCCAAATGGATCCTGAAAACTGACACCCAGAACAGTGGCTTATGAGTTTTGTTTCCCAGGGAAAAAGCCTGTACAATGGTTCAGGGGCCTGCGGTCTTAAATTGCCGGGTGCCTCCTGGAATTCGGCCTCTCGCAGGATGCCTCCCAGATGCGAGGTGGCACCAGTGCCAACTTGGTCTGGTTTAAGAGTGCCAAGTGGGTCCTGAAAACTGACACCCAGAACAGTGGTTTGTGAGTTTTGTTTCCCAGGGAAAAAGCCTGTACAATGGTTCAGGTTCACGCAGCCTTAAATTGCCAGGTGCCTCCTGGAATTCCGCATCTCGCCAGATGTTTCCAAGACGCTAAGCAACACCAGTGCCAACTTGGTCTGGTTTGAGAGTGCCAAGTGTGTCCTGCAAACTGACACCCAGAACAGTGGCTTGTGAGTTTTGTTTCCCAGGGAAAAAGCCTGTACAATGGTTCAGGGTCCTGCGGCCTTAAATTGCCGGATGCCTCCTGGAATTCGGCGTCTTGCAAGATGCCTCCCAGAAGTATGGTGGCACCAGTGCCAGCTTGGTCTGCGTTGAGAGTGTCAAGTGGGTCCT
Source organism: Fringilla coelebs (assembly GCF_963513975.1). Classification (NCBI taxonomy): domain Eukaryota; kingdom Metazoa; phylum Chordata; class Aves; order Passeriformes; family Fringillidae; genus Fringilla; species Fringilla coelebs. Next base: position 88,579 of record NW_028167551.1, read on the forward strand.
GCAAACTGACACCCAGAACAGTGGCTTGTGAGTTTTGTTTCCCAGGGAAAAAGCCTGTAGAATGGTTTTCGGTCCTGCGGCCTTAAATTGCCAGGTGCCTCCTGGAATTCAGCCTCTCGCAGGATGCCTCCCAGACGCAAGGTGGCACCAGTTCCAACTTGGTCTGCTTTGAGAGTGTCAAGTGGGTCCTGAAAACTGACACCCAGAACAGTGGCTTGTGAGTTTTGTTTCCCAGGGAAAAATCCTGTACAATGGTTCAGGTTCACGCGGCCTTAAATTGCCGGGTGCCTCCTGGAATTCCGCATCTCGCCAGATGTTTCCCAGACGCTAAGCAACACCAGTGCCAACTTGGTCTGGTTTGAGAGTGCCAAGTGTGTCCTGCAAACTGACACCCAGAACAGTGGCTTGTGAGTTTTGTTTCCCAGGGAAAAAGCCTGTACAATGGTTCAGGGTCCTGCGGCCTTAAATTGCCGGTTGCCTCCTGGAATTCGGACTCTCGCAGGATGCCTCCCAGACGCAAGGTGGCACCAGTGCCAACTTGGTCTGGTTTAAGAGTGCCAAGTGGGTCCTGAAAACTGACACCCAGAACAGTGGCTTGTGAGTTTTGTTTCCCAGGGAAAAAGCCTGTACAATGGTTCAGGGTCCTGCGGCCTTAAATTGCCGGGTGCCTCCTGGAATTCCGCCTCTCGCAGGATGCCTCCCAGACGCAAGGTGGCACCAGTGCCAACTTGGTCTGGTTTAAGAGTGCCAAGTGGGTCCTGAAAACTGACACCCAGAACAGTGGCTTGTGAGTTTTGTTTCCCAGGGAAAAATCGTGTAAAATGGTTCAGGGGCCTTAGGCCTTAAATTGCCAGGTACCTCCTGGAATTCGGCCTCGCGCAGGATGCCTCCCAGACGCAAGGTGGCACATGTTCCAAATTGGTCTGGTTTAAGAGTGCAAAGTGGGTCCTGAAAACTGATACCCAGAACAGTGGCTTGTGAGTTTTGTTTCCCAGGGAAAAAGCCTGTAAAATGGTTCAGGGTCTTGCGGACTTAAATTGCCGGGTGACTCCTTGAATTCCGCATCTCACCAGATGTTTCCCAGATGCAAGGTGGCACCAGTGCCAACTTGGTCTGCTTTGAGAGTGTCAAGTGGGTCCTGAAAACTGACACCCAGAACAGTGGCTTGTGAGTTTTGTTTCCCAGGGAAAAATCCTGTACAATGGTTCAGGGGCCTGAGGCCTTAAATTGCCGGGTGCCTCCTGGAATTCCGCATCTCGCCAGGTGTTTCCCAGACGCTAAGCAACACCAGTTCCAACTTGGTCTGGTTTAAGAGTGCCAAGTGGGTCCTGCAAACTGACACCCAGAACAGTGGCTTCTGAATATTTTTTCCAAGGGAAAATGCCTGTAGAATGGTTTTGGGTCCTGCGGCCTTAAATAGCCGGGTGCCTCCTGGAATTCCCCCTCTCGCAGGATGCCTCCCAGACGCAAGGTGGCACCAGTGCCAACTTGGTCTGGTTTGATAGTACCAAGTGGGTCCGGCAAACTGACACCCAGAACAGTGGCTTGAGAGTTTTGTTTCCCAGGGAAAAAGCGTGTACAATGGTTCAGGGGCCTGAGGCCTTAAGTTGCCGTTGCCTCCTGGAGATCCGCCTCTCACAGGATGCCACCCAGGCGCAACATGACACCAGTGCCAACTTGGTCTGGTTTAAGAGTGCCAAGTGGGTCCTGAAAACTGACACCCAGAACAGTGACTTGTGAGTTTTGTTTCCCAGGGAAAAAGTCTGTACAATGGTTCAGGGGCCTGAGGCCTTAAATTGCCGGGTGCCTCCTGGAATTCGGCCACTCGCAGGATGCCTCCCAGACGCAAGGTGGCACCAGTTCCAACTTGATCTGGTTTGCGAGTGCCAAGTGGGTCCTGAAAACTGACACCCAGAACAGTGGCTTGTGAGTTTTGTTTCCCAGGGAAAAAGCCTGTACAATGGTTCAGGGTCCTGCGGCCTTAAATTGCCGGGTGCCTCCTGGAATTGCGCCTCTCGCAGGATGCCTCCCAGACGCAAGGTGGCACCAGTGCCAACTTGGTCTGCTTTGAGAGTGTCAAGTGGGTCCTGAAAACTGACACCCAGAACAGTGGCTTGTGAGTTTTGTTTCCCAGGGAAAAATCCTGTACAATGGTTCAGGGGCCTGAGGCCTTAAATTGCCGGGTGCCTCCTTGAATTCGGCCTCTCGCAGGATGCCTCCCAGACGCTAAGCAACACCAGTGCCAACTTGGTCTGATTTAAGAATGCCAAATGGATCCTGAAAACTGACACCCAGAACAGTGGCTTATGAGTTTTGTTTCCCAGGGAAAAAGCCTGTACAATGGTTCAGGGGCCTGCGGTCTTAAATTGCCGGGTGCCTCCTGGAATTCGGCCTCTCGCAGGATGCCTCCCAGATGCGAGGTGGCACCAGTGCCAACTTGGTCTGGTTTAAGAGTGCCAAGTGGGTCCTGAAAACTGACACCCAGAACAGTGGTTTGTGAGTTTTGTTTCCCAGGGAAAAAGCCTGTACAATGGTTCAGGTTCACGCAGCCTTAAATTGCCAGGTGCCTCCTGGAATTCCGCATCTCGCCAGATGTTTCCAAGACGCTAAGCAACACCAGTGCCAACTTGGTCTGGTTTGAGAGTGCCAAGTGTGTCCTGCAAACTGACACCCAGAACAGTGGCTTGTGAGTTTTGTTTCCCAGGGAAAAAGCCTGTACAATGGTTCAGGGTCCTGCGGCCTTAAATTGCCGGATGCCTCCTGGAATTCGGCGTCTTGCAAGATGCCTCCCAGAAGTATGGTGGCACCAGTGCCAGCTTGGTCTGCGTTGAGAGTGTCAAGTGGGTCCTGCAAACTGACACCCAGAACAGTGGCTTGTGAGTTTTGTTTCCCAGGGAAAAAGCCTGTAGAATGGTTTTCGGTCCTGCGGCCTTAAATTGCCAGGTGCCTCCTGGAATTCAGCCTCTCGCAGGATGCCTCCCAGACGCAAGGTGGCACCAGTTCCAACTTGGTCTGCTTTGAGAGTGTCAAGTGGGTCCTGAAAACTGACACCCAGAACAGTGGCTTGTGAGTTTTGTTTCCCAGGGAAAAATCCTGTACAATGGTTCAGGGGCCTGAGGCCTTAAATTGCCGGGTGCCTCCTGGAATTCGGACTCTCGCAGAATGCCTCCCAGACGCAAGGTGGCACCAGTGGCAACTTGGTCTGGTTTGAGAGTGCCAGGTGGCTCCTGCAAACTGACACCCAGAACAGTGGCTTGTGAGTTTTGTTTCCCAGGGAAAAAGCCTGTACAATGGTTCAGGGTCCTGCGGCATTAAATTGCCGGGTGCCTCCTGGAATTCCGCCTCTCGCAGGATGCCTCCCAGACGCAAGGTGGCACCAGTGCCAACTTGGTCTGGTTTAAGAGTGCCAAGTGGGTCCTGAAAACTGACACCCAGAACAGTGGCTTGTGAGTTTTGTTTCCCAGGGAAAAATCGTGTAAAATGGTTCAGGGGCCTTAGGCCTTAAATTGCCAGGTACCTCCTGGAATTCGGCCTCGCGCAGGATGCCTCCCAGACGCAAGGTGGCACATGTTCCAAATTGGTCTGGTTTAAGAGTGCAAAGTGGGTCCTGAAAACTGATACCCAGAACAGTGGCTTGTGAGTTTTGTTTCCCAGGGAAAAAGCCTGTAAAATGGTTCAGGGTCTTGCGGACTTAAATTGCCGGGTGACTCCTTGAATTCCGCATCTCACCAGATGTTTCCCAGATGCAAGGTGGCACCAGTGCCAACTTGGTCTGCTTTGAGAGTGTCAAGTGGGTCCTGAAAACTGACACCCAGAACAGTGGCTTGTGAGTTTTGTTTCCCAGGGAAAAATCCTGTACAATGGTTCAGGGGCCTGAGGCCTTAAATTGCCGGGTGCCTCCTTGAATTGCGCCTCTCGCAGGATGCCTCCCAGACGCTAAGCAACACCAGTGCCAACTTGGTCTGGTTTAAGAATGCCAAGTGGGTCCTGAAAACTGACACCCAGAACAGTGGCTTGTGAGTTTTGTTTCCCAGGGAAAAAGCCTGTACAATGGTTCAGGTTCACGCGGCCTTAAATTGCGGGGTGCCTCCTGGAATTCGGCGTCTTGCAAGATGCCTCCCAGAAGCATGGTGACACCAGTGCCAGCTTGGTCTGGGTTGAGAGTGCCAAGTGGGTCCTGAAAACTGACACCCAGAACAGTGGCTTGTGAGTTTTGTTTCCCAGGGAAAAAGCCTGTACAATGGTTCAGGTTCACGCGGCCTTAAATTGCCGGGTGCCTCCTGGAATTCGGCCACTCGCAGGATGCCTCCCAGACGCAAGGTGGCACCAGTTCCAACTTGATCTGGTTTGCGAGTGCCAAGTGGGTCCTGAAAACTGACACCCAGAACAGTGGCTTGTGAGTTTTGTTTCCCAGGGAAAAAGCCTGTACAATGGTTCAGGGTCCTGCGGCCTTAAATTGCCGGGTGCCTCCTGGAATTGCGCCTCTCGCAGGATGCCTCCCAGACGCAAGGTGGCACCAGTGCCAACTTGGTCTGCTTTGAGAGTGTCAAGTGGGTCCTGAAAACTGACACCCAGAACAGTGGCTTGTGAGTTTTGTTTCCCAGGGAAAAATCCTGTACAATGGTTCAGGGGCCTGAGGCCTTAAATTGCCGGGTGCCTCCTTGAATTCGGCCTCTCGCAGGATGCCTCCCAGACGCTAAGCAACACCAGTGCCAACTTGGTCTGATTTAAGAATGCCAAATGGATCCTGAAAACTGACACCCAGAACAGTGGCTTATGAGTTTTGTTTCCCAGGGAAAAAGCCTGTACAATGGTTCAGGGGCCTGCGGTCTTAAATTGCCGGGTGCCTCCTGGAATTCGGCCTCTCGCAGGATGCCTCCCAGATGCGAGGTGGCACCAGTGCCAACTTGGTCTGGTTTAAGAGTGCCAAGTGGGTCCTGAAAACTGACACCCAGAACAGTGGTTTGTGAGTTTTGTTTCCCAGGGAAAAAGCCTGTACAATGGTTCAGGTTCACGCAGCCTTAAATTGCCAGGTGCCTCCTGGAATTCCGCATCTCGCCAGATGTTTCCAAGACGCTAAGCAACACCAGTGCCAACTTGGTCTGGTTTGAGAGTGCCAAGTGTGTCCTGCAAACTGACACCCAGAACAGTGGCTTGTGAGTTTTGTTTCCCAGGGAAAAAGCCTGTACAATGGTTCAGGGTCCTGCGGCCTTAAATTGCCGGATGCCTCCTGGAATTCGGCGTCTTGCAAGATGCCTCCCAGAAGTATGGTGGCACCAGTGCCAGCTTGGTCTGCGTTGAGAGTGTCAAGTGGGTCCTGCAAACTGACACCCAGAACAGTGGCTTGTGAGTTTTGTTTCCCAGGGAAAAAGCCTGTAGAATGGTTTTCGGTCCTGCGGCCTTAAATTGCCAGGTGCCTCCTGGAATTCAGCCTCTCGCAGGATGCCTCCCAGACGCAAGGTGGCACCAGTGCCAACTTGGTCTGCTTTGAGAGTGTCAAGTGGGTCCTGAAAACTGACACCCAGAACAGTGGCTTGTGAGTTTTGTTTCCCAGGGAAAAATCCTGTACAATGGTTCAGGGGCCTGAGGCCTTAAATTGCCGGGTGCCTCCTGGAATTCGCCCTCTCGCAGGATGCCTCCCAGACGCAAGGTGGCACCAGTGGCAACTTGGTCTGGTTTGAGAGTGCCAGGTGGCTCCTGCAAACTGACACCCAGAACAGTGGCTTGTGAGTTTTGTTTCCCAGGGAAAAAGCCTGTACAATGGTTCAGGGTCCTGCGGCATTAAATTGCCGGGTGACTCCTGGAATTCCGCATCTCACCAGATGTTTCCCAGACGCAAGGTGGCACCAGTGCCAACTTGGTCTGCTTTGAGAGTGTCAAGTGGGTCCTGAAAACTGACACCCAGAACAGTGGCTTGTGAGTTTTGTTTCCCAGGGAAAAATCCTGTACAATGGTTCAGGGGCCTGAGGCCTTAAATTGCCGGGTGCCTCCTTGAATTGCGCCTCTCGCAGGATGCCTCCCAGACGCTAAGCAACACCAGTGCCAACTTGGTCTGGTTTAAGAATGCCAAGTGGGTCCTGAAAACTGACACCCAGAACAGTGGCTTGTGAGTTTTGTTTCCCAGGGAAAAAGCCTGTACAATGGTTCAGGTTCACGCGGCCTTAAATTGCGGGGTGCCTCCTGGAATTCGGCGTCTTGCAAGATGCCTCCCAGAAGCATGGTGACACCAGTGCCAGCTTGGTCTGGGTTGAGAGTGCCAAGTGGGTCCTGAAAACTGACACCCAGAACAGTGGCTTGTGAGTTTTGTTTCCCAGGGAAAAAGCCTGTACAATGGTTCAGGTTCACGCGGCCTTAAATTGCCGGGTGCCTCCTGGAATTCCGCATCTCGCCAGATGTTTCCCAGACGCTAAGCAACACCAGTGCCAACTTGGTCTGGTTTGAGAGTGCCAAGTGTGTCCTGCAAACTGACACCCAGAACAGTGGCTTGTGAGTTTTGTTTCCCAGGGAAAAAGCCTGTACAATGGTTCAGGGTCCTGCGGCCTTAAATTGCCGGTTGCCTCCTGGAATTCGGACTCTCGCAGGATGCCTCCCAGACGCAAGGTGGCACCAGTGCCAACTTGGTCTGGTTTAAGAGTGCCAAGTGGGTCCTGAAAACTGACACCCAGAACAGTGGCTTGTGAGTTTTGTTTCCCAGGGAAAAAGCCTGTACAATGGTTCAGGGTCCTGCGGCCTTAAATTGCCGGGTGCCTCCTGGAATTCCGCCTCTCGCAGGATGCCTCCCAGACGCAAGGTGGCACCAGTGCCAACTTGGTCTGGTTTAAGAGTGCCAAGTGGGTCCTGAAAACTGACACCCAGAACAGTGGCTTGTGAGTTTTGTTTCCCAGGGAAAAATCGTGTAAAATGGTTCAGGGGCCTTAGGCCTTAAATTGCCAGGTACCTCCTGGAATTCGGCCTCGCGCAGGATGCCTCCCAGACGCAAGGTGGCACATGTTCCAAATTGGTCTGGTTTAAGAGTGCAAAGTGGGTCCTGAAAACTGATACCCAGAACAGTGGCTTGTGAGTTTTGTTTCCCAGGGAAAAAGCCTGTAAAATGGTTCAGGGTCTTGCGGACTTAAATTGCCGGGTGACTCCTTGAATTCCGCATCTCACCAGATGTTTCCCAGATGCAAGGTGGCACCAGTGCCAACTTGGTCTGCTTTGAGAGTGTCAAGTGGGTCCTGAAAACTGACACCCAGAACAGTGGCTTGTGAGTTTTGTTTCCCAGGGAAAAATCCTGTACAATGGTTCAGGGGCCTGAGGCCTTAAATTGCCGGGTGCCTCCTGGAATTCCGCATCTCGCCAGGTGTTTCCCAGACGCTAAGCAACACCAGTTCCAACTTGGTCTGGTTTAAGAGTGCCAAGTGGGTCCTGCAAACTGACACCCAGAACAGTGGCTTCTGAATATTTTTTCCAAGGGAAAATGCCTGTAGAATGGTTTTGGGTCCTGCGGCCTTAAATAGCCGGGTGCCTCCTGGAATTCCCCCTCTCGCAGGATGCCTCCCAGACGCAAGGTGGCACCAGTGCCAACTTGGTCTGGTTTGATAGTACCAAGTGGGTCCGGCAAACTGACACCCAGAACAGTGGCTTGAGAGTTTTGTTTCCCAGGGAAAAAGCGTGTACAATGGTTCAGGGGCCTGAGGCCTTAAGTTGCCGTTGCCTCCTGGAGATCCGCCTCTCACAGGATGCCACCCAGGCGCAACATGACACCAGTGCCAACTTGGTCTGGTTTAAGAGTGCCAAGTGGGTCCTGAAAACTGACACCCAGAACAGTGACTTGTGAGTTTTGTTTCCCAGGGAAAAAGTCTGTACAATGCTTCAGGGGCCTGAGGCCTTAAATTGCCGGGTGCCTCCTGGAATTCGGCCACTCGCAGGATGCCTCCCAGACGCAAGGTGGCACCAGTTCCAACTTGATCTGGTTTGCGAGTGCCAAGTGGGTCCTGAAAACTGACACCCAGAACAGTGGCTTCTGAATTTTGTTTTCCAGGGAAAAAGCCTGTACAATGGTTCAGGGTCCTGCGGCCTTAAATTGCCGGGTGCCTCCTGGAATTGCGCCTCTCGCAGGATGCCTCCCAGACGCAAGGTGGCACCAGTGCCAACTTGGTCTGCTTTGAGAGTGTCAAGTGGGTCCTGAAAACTGACACCCAGAACAGTGGCTTGTGAGTTTTGTTTCCCAGGGAAAAATCCTGTACAATGGTTCAGGGGCCTGAGGCCTTAAATTGCCGGGTGCCTCCTTGAATTCGGCCTCTCGCAGGATGCCTCCCAGACGCTAAGCAACACCAGTGCCAACTTGGTCTGATTTAAGAATGCCAAATGGATCCTGAAAACTGACACCCAGAACAGTGGCTTATGAGTTTTGTTTCCCAGGGAAAAAGCCTGTACAATGGTTCAGGGGCCTGCGGTCTTAAATTGCCGGGTGCCTCCTGGAATTCGGCCTCTCGCAGGATGCCTCCCAGATGCGAGGTGGCACCAGTGCCAACTTGGTCTGGTTTAAGAGTGCCAAGTGGGTCCTGAAAACTGACACCCAGAACAGTGGTTTGTGAGTTTTGTTTCCCAGGGAAAAAGCCTGTACAATGGTTCAGGTTCACGCAGCCTTAAATTGCCAGGTGCCTCCTGGAATTCCGCATCTCGCCAGATGTTTCCAAGACGCTAAGCAACACCAGTGCCAACTTGGTCTGGTTTGAGAGTGCCAAGTGTGTCCTGCAAACTGACACCCAGAACAGTGGCTTGTGAGTTTTGTTTCCCAGGGAAAAAGCCTGTACAATGGTTCAGGGTCCTGCGGCCTTAAATTGCCGGATGCCTCCTGGAATTCGGCGTCTTGCAAGATGCCTCCCAGAAGTATGGTGGCACCAGTGCCAGCTTGGTCTGCGTTGAGAGTGTCAAGTGGGTCCTGCAAACTGACACCCAGAACAGTGGCTTGTGAGTTTTGTTTCCCAGGGAAAAAGCCTGTAGAATGGTTTTCGGTCCTGCGGCCTTAAATTGCCAGGTGCCTCCTGGAATTCAGCCTCTCGCAGGATGCCTCCCAGACGCAAGGTGGCACCAGTTCCAACTTGGTCTGCTTTGAGAGTGTCAAGTGGGTCCTGAAAACTGACACCCAGAACAGTGGCTTGTGAGTTTTGTTTCCCAGGGAAAAATCCTGTACAATGGTTCAGGGGCCTGAGGCCTTAAATTGCCGGGTGCCTCCTGGAATTCGGACTCTCGCAGAATGCCTCCCAGACGCAAGGTGGCACCAGTGGCAACTTGGTCTGGTTTGAGAGTGCCAGGTGGCTCCTGCAAACTGACACCCAGAACAGTGGCTTGTGAGTTTTGTTTCCCAGGGAAAAAGCCTGTACAATGGTTCAGGGTCCTGCGGCATTAAATTGCCGGGTGACTCCTGGAATTCCGCATCTCACCAGATGTTTCCCAGACGCAAGGTGGCACCAGTGCCAACTTGGTCTGCTTTGAGAGTGTCAAGTGGGTCCTGAAAACTGACACCCAGAACAGTGGCTTGTGAGTTTTGTTTCCCAGGGAAAAATCCTGTACAATGGTTCAGGGGCCTGAGGCCTTAAATTGCCGGGTGCCTCCTTGAATTGCGCCTCTCGCAGGATGCCTCCCAGACGCTAAGCAACACCAGTGCCAACTTGGTCTGGTTTAAGAATGCCAAGTGGGTCCTGAAAACTGACACCCAGAACAGTGGCTTGTGAGTTTTGTTTCCCAGGGAAAAAGCCTATACAATGGTTCAGGTTCACGCGGCCTTAAATTGCGGGGTGCCTCCTGGAATTCGGCGTCTTGCAAGATGCCTCCCAGAAGCATGGTGACACCAGTGCCAGCTTGGTCTGGGTTGAGAGTGCCAAGTGGGTCCTGAAAACTGACACCCAGAACAGTGGCTTGTGAGTTTTGTTTCCCAGGGAAAAAGCCTGTACAATGGTTCAGGTTCACGCGGCCTTAAATTGCCGGGTGCCTCCTGGAATTCCGCATCTCGCCAGATGTTTCCCAGACGCTAAGCAACACCAGTGCCAACTTGGTCTGGTTTGAGAGTGCCAAGTGTGTCCTGCAAACTGACACCCAGAACAGTGGCTTGTGAGTTTTGTTTCCCAGGGAAAAAGCCTGTACAATGGTTCAGGGTCCTGCGGCCTTAAATTGCCGGTTGCCTCCTGGAATTCGGACTCTCGCAGGATGCCTCCCAGACGCAAGGTGGCACCAGTGCCAACTTGGTCTGGTTTAAGAGTGCCAAGTGGGTCCTGAAAACTGACACCCAGAACAGTGGCTTGTGAGTTTTGTTTCCCAGGGAAAAAGCCTGTACAATGGTTCAGGGTCCTGCGGCCTTAAATTGCCGGGTGCCTCCTGGAATTGCGCCTCTCGCAGGATGCCTCCCAGACGCAAGGTGGCACCAGTGCCAACTTGGTCTGGTTTAAGAGTGCCAAGTGGGTCCTGAAAACTGACACCCAGAACAGTGGCTTGTGAGTTTTGTTTCCCAGGGAAAAATCGTGTAAAATGGTTCAGGGGCCTTAGGCCTTAAATTGCCAGGTACCTCCTGGAATTCGGCCTCGCGCAGGATGCCTCCCAGACGCAAGGTGGCACATGTTCCAAATTGGTCTGGTTTAAGAGTGCCAAGTGGGTCCTGAAAACTGATACCCAGAACAGTGGCTTGTGAGTTTTGTTTCCCAGGGAAAAAGCCTGTACAATGGTTCAGGGTCTTGCGGACTTAAATTGCCGGGTGACTCCTTGAATTCCGCATCTCACCAGATGTTTCCCAGATGCAAGGTGGCACCAGTGCCAACTTGGTCTGCTTTGAGAGTGTCAAGTGGGTCCTGAAAACTGACACCCAGAACAGTGGCTTGTGAGTTTTGTTTCCCAGGGAAAAATCCTGTACAATGGTTCAGGGGCCTGAGGCCTTAAATTGCCGGGTGCCTCCTGGAATTCCGCATCTCGCCAGGTGTTTCCCAGACGCTAAGCAACACCAGTTCCAACTTGGTCTGGTTTAAGAGTGCCAAGTGGGTCCTGCAAACTGACACCCAGAACAGTGGCTTCTGAATATTTTTTCCAAGGGAAAATGCCTGTAGAATGGTTTTGGGTCCTGCGGCCTTAAATAGCCGGGTGCCTCCTGGAATTCCCCCTCTCGCAGGATGCCTCCCAGACGCAAGGTGGCACCAGTGCCAACTTGGTCTGGTTTGATAGTACCAAGTGGGTCCGGCAAACTGACACCCAGAACAGTGGCTTGAGAGTTTTGTTTCCCAGGGAAAAAGCGTGTACAATGGTTCAGGGGCCTGAGGCCTTAAGTTGCCGTTGCCTCCTGGAGATCCGCCTCTCACAGGATGCCACCCAGGCGCAACATGACACCAGTGCCAACTTGGTCTGGTTTAAGAGTGCCAAGTGGGTCCTGAAAACTGACACCCAGAACAGTGACTTGTGAGTTTTGTTTCCCAGGGAAAAAGTCTGTACAATGGTTCAGGGGCCTGAGGCCTTAAATTGCCGGGTGCCTCCTGGAATTCGGCCACTCGCAGGATGCCTCCCAGACGCAAGGTGGCACCAGTTCCAACTTGATCTGGTTTGCGAGTGCCAAGTGGGTCCTGAAAACTGACACCCAGAACAGTGGCTTGTGAGTTTTGTTTCCCAGGGAAAAAGCCTGTACAATGGTTCAGGGTCCTGCGGCCTTAAATTGCCGGGTGCCTCCTGGAATTGCGCCTCTCGCAGGATGCCTCCCAGACGCAAGGTGGCACCAGTGCCAACTTGGTCTGCTTTGAGAGTGTCAAGTGGGTCCTGAAAACTGACACCCAGAACAGTGGCTTGTGAGTTTTGTTTCCCAGGGAAAAATCCTGTACAATGGTTCAGGGGCCTGAGGCCTTAAATTGCCGGGTGCCTCCTTGAATTCGGCCTCTCGCAGGATGCCTCCCAGACGCTAAGCAACACCAGTGCCAACTTGGTCTGATTTAAGAATGCCAAATGGATCCTGAAAACTGACACCCAGAACAGTGGCTTATGAGTTTTGTTTCCCAGGGAAAAAGCCTGTACAATGGTTCAGGGGCCTGCGGTCTTAAATTGCCGGGTGCCTCCTGGAATTCGGCCTCTCGCAGGATGCCTCCCAGATGCGAGGTGGCACCAGTGCCAACTTGGTCTGGTTTAAGAGTGCCAAGTGGGTCCTGAAAACTGACACCCAGAACAGTGGTTTGTGAGTTTTGTTTCCCAGGGAAAAAGCCTGTACAATGGTTCAGGTTCACGCGGCCTTAAATTGCCAGGTGCCTCCTGGAATTCCGCATCTCGCCAGATGTTTCCAAGACGCTAAGCAACACCAGTGCCAACTTGGTCTGGTTTGAGAGTGCCAAGTGTGTCCTGCAAAATGACACCCAGAACAGTGGCTTGTGAGTTTTGTTTCCCAGGGAAAAAGCCTGTACAATGGTTCAGGGTCCTGCGGCCTTAAATTGCCGGATGCCTCCTGGAATTCGGCGTCTTGCAAGATGCCTCCCAGAAGTATGGTGGCACCAGTGCCAGCTTGGTCTGCGTTGAGAGTGTCAAGTGGGTCCTGCAAACTGACACCCAGAACAGTGGCTTCTGAATTTTGTTTTCCAGGGAAAAAGCCTGTAGAATGGTTTTCGGTCCTGCGGCCTTAAATTGCCAGGTGCCTCCTGGAATTCAGCCTCTCGCAGGATGCCTCCCAGACGCAAGGTGGCACCAGTTCCAACTTGGTCTGCTTTGAGAGTGTCAAGTGGGTCCTGAAAACTGACACCCAGAACAGTGGCTTGTGAGTTTTGTTTCCCAGGGAAAAATCCTGTACAATGGTTCAGGGGCCTGAGGCCTTAAATTGCCGGGTGCCTCCTGGAATTCGCCCTCTCGCAGGATGCCTCCCAGACACAAGGTAGCACCAGTTCCAACTTGGTCTGGTTTAAGAGTGCCAAGTGGGTCCTGAAAACTGACACCCAGAACAGTGGCTTGTGAGTTTTGTTTCCCAGGGAAAAAGCCTGTACAATAGTTCAGGGGCCTGAGGCCTTAAATTGCCGGGTGCCTCCTGGAATTCGGCCTCTCACAGGATGCCTCCCAGACGCAAGGTGGCACATGTTCCAAATTGGTCTGGTTTAAGAGTGCAAAGTGGGTCCTGAAAACTGACACCCAGAACAGTGGCTTGTGAGTTTTGTTTCCCAGGGAAAAAGCCTGTACAATGGTTCAGGGGCCTGAGGCCTTAAATTGCCGGGTGCCTCCTGGAATTCGGACTCTCGCAGAATGCCTCCCAGACGCAAGGTGGCACCAGTGCCAACTTGGTCTGGTTTAAGAGTGCCAAGTGGGTCCTGCAAACTGACACCCAGAACAGTGGCTTGTGAGTTTTGTTTCCCAGGGAAAAAGCCTGTACAATGGTTCAGGGTCCTGCGGCCTTAAATTGCGGGGTGCCTCCTGGAATTCCGCATCTCGCCAATTGTTTCCCAGACGCTCAGCAACACCAGTGCCAACTTGGTCTGGTTTAAGAGTGTCAAGTGGGTCCTGGAAACTGACACCCAGAACAGTGGCTTCTGAATATTTTTTCCCAGGGAAAAAGCCTGTAGATTGGTTTTGGGTCCTGCGGCCTTAAATTGCCGGGTGCCTCCTGGAATTGCGCCTCTCGCAGGATGCCTCCCAGACGCAAGGTGGCACCAGTGCCAACTTGGTCTGGTTTGAGAGTGTCAAGTGGGTCCTGCAAACTGACACCCAGAACAGTGGCTTGTGAGTTTTGTTTCCCAGGGAAAAAGCCTGTACAATGGTTCAGGGGCCTGAGGCCTTAAGTTGCCGGGTGCCTCCTGGAGATCCGCCTCTCACAGGATGCCTCCCAGGCGCAACATGACACCAGTGCCAACTTGGTCTGGTTTAAGAGTGCCAAGTGGGTCCTGAAAACTGACACCCAGAACAGTGGCTTGTGAGTTTTGTTTCCCAGGGAAAAAGCCTGTACAATGGTTCAGGGACCTGAGGCCTTAAATTGCCGGGTGCCTCCTTGAATTGCGCGTCTCGCAGAATGCCTCCCAGACGCTATGCAACACCTGTGCCAACTTGGTCTGATTTAAGAGTGCCAAGTGGGTCCTGAAAACTGACACCCAGAACAGTGGCTTGTGAGTTTTGTTTCCCAGGGAAAAAGCCTGTACAATGGTTCAGGGGCCTGAGGCCTTAAATTGCTGGGTGCCTCCTGGAATTCGGACTCTCGCAGGGTGCCTCCCAGAGGCAAAATGACACCAGTGCCAACTTGGTCTGGTTTGAGAGTGTCAAGTGGGTCCTGAAAACGGACACCCAGAACAGTGGCTTGTGAGTTTTGTTTCCCAGGGAAAAAGCCTGTAGAATGGTTTTGGGTCCTGCGGCCTTAAATTTCCGGATGCCTCCTGATATTCGGCGTCTTACAAGATGCCTCCCAGACGCAAGGTGGCACCAGTGCCAACTTGGTCTGGGTTGAGAGTGCCAAGTGGGTCCTGCAAACTGACACCCAGAACAGTGGCTTCTGAATTTTGTTTTCCAGGGAAAAAGCCTGTAGAATGGTTTTCGGTCCTGCGGCCTTAAATTGCCCGGTGCCTCCTGGAATTGCGCCTCTCGCAGGATGCCTCCCAGACGCAAGGTGGCACCAGTGCCAACTTGGTCTGGTTTGAGAGTGCCAAGTGGGTCCTGAAAACTGACACCCAGAACAGTGGCTTGTGAGTTTTGTTTCCCAGGGAAAAAGCCTGTACAATGGTTCAGGGTCCTGCGGCCTTAAATTGCCGGGTGCCTCCTGGAATTCGGACTCACGCAGGATGCCTCCCAGACGCAAGGTGGCACCAGTGCCAACTTGGTCTGGTTTAAGAGTGCCAAGTGGGTCCTGAAAACTGACACCCAGAACAGTGGCTTGTGAGTTTTGTTTCCCAGGGAAAAAGCCTGTACAATGGTTCAGGTTCACGCGGCCTTAAATTGCCGGGTGCCTCCTGGAATTCCGCATCTCGCCAGATGTTTCCCAGACGCTAAGCAACACCAGTGCCAACTTGGTCTGGTTTGAGAGTGCCAAGTGGGTCCTGAAAACTGACACCCAGAACAGTGGCTTGTGAGTTTTGTTTCCCAGGGAAAAATCGTGTAAAATGGTTCAGGGGCCTTAGGCCTTAAATTGCCAGGTACCTCCTGGAATTCGGCCTCGCGCAGGATGCCTCCCAGACGCAAGGTGGCACATGTTCCAAATTGGTCTGGTTTAAGAGTGCAAAGTGGGTCCTGAAAACTGATACCCAGAACAGTGGCTTGTGAGTTTTGTTTCCCAGGGAAAAAGCCTGTAAAATGGTTCAGGGTCTTGCGGACTTAAATTTCCGGGTGACTCCTTGAATTCCGCATCTCACCAGATGTTTCCCAGATGCAAGGTGGCACCAGTGCCAACTTGGTCTGCTTTGAGAGTGTCAAGTGGGTCCTGAAAACTGACACCCAGAACAGTGGCTTGTGAGTTTTGTTTCCCAGGGAAAAATCCTGTACAATGGTTCAGGGGCCTGAGGCCTTAAATTGCCGGGTGCCTCCTGGAATTCCGCATCTCGCCAGGTGTTTCCCAGACGCTAAGCAACACCAGTTCCAACTTGGTCTGGTTTAAGAGTGCCAAGTGGGTCCTGCAAACTGACACCCAGAACAGTGGCTTCTGAATATTTTTTCCAAGGGAAAATGCCTGTAGAATGGTTTTGGGTCCTGCGGCCTTAAATAGCCGGGTGCCTCCTGGAATTCCCCCTCTCGCAGGATGCCTCCCAGACGCAAGGTGGCACCAGTGCCAACTTGGTCTGGTTTGATAGTACCAAGTGGGTCCGGCAAACTGACACCCAGAACAGTGGCTTGAGAGTTTTGTTTCCCAGGGAAAAAGCGTGTACAATGGTTCAGGGGCCTGAGGCCTTAAGTTGCCGTTGCCTCCTGGAGATCCGCCTCTCACAGGATGCCACCCAGGCGCAACATGACACCAGTGCCAACTTGGTCTGGTTTAAGAGTGCCAAGTGGGTCCTGAAAACTGACACCCAGAACAGTGACTTGTGAGTTTTGTTTCCCAGGGAAAAAGTCTGTACAATGGTTCAGGGGCCTGAGGCCTTAAATTGCCGGGTGCCTCCTGGAATTCGGCCACTCGCAGGATGCCTCCCAGACGCAAGGTGGCACCAGTTCCAACTTGATCTGGTTTGCGAGTGCCAAGTGGGTCCTGAAAACTGACACCCAGAACAGTGGCTTGTGAGTTTTGTTTCCCAGGGAAAAAGCCTGTACAATGGTTCAGGGTCCTGCGGCCTTAAATTGCCGGGTGCCTCCTGGAATTGCGCCTCTCGCAGGATGCCTCCCAGACGCAAGGTGGCACCAGTGCCAACTTGGTCTGCTTTGAGAGTGTCAAGTGGGTCCTGAAAACTGACACCCAGAACAGTGGCTTGTGAGTTTTGTTTCCCAGGGAAAAAGCCTGTACAATGGTTCAGGGTCCTGCGGCCTTAAATTGCCGGATGCCTCCTTGAATTCGGCGTCTTGCAAGATGCCTCCCAGAAGTATGGTGGCACCAGTGCCAGCTTGGTCTGCGTTGAGAGTGTCAAGTGGGTCCTGCAAACTGACACCCAGAACAGTGGCTTGTGAGTTTTGTTTCCCAGGGAAAAAGCCTGTAGAATGGTTTTCGGTCCTGCGGCCTTAAATTGCCAGGTGCCTCCTGGAATTCAGCCTCTCGCAGGATGCCTCCCAGACGCAAGGTGGCACCAGTTCCAACTTGGTCTGCTTTGAGAGTGTCAAGTGGGTCCTGAAAACTGACACCCAGAACAGTGGCTTGTGAGTTTTGTTTCCCAGGGAAAAATCCTGTACAATGGTTCAGGGGCCTGAGGCCTTAAATTGCCGGGTGCCTCCTGGAATTCGCCCTCTTGCAGGATGCCTCCCAGACACAAGGTGGCACCAGTTCCAACTTGGTCTGGTTTAAGAATGCCAAGTGGGTCCTGAAAACTGACACCCAGAACAGTGGCTTGTGAGTTTTGTTTCCCAGGGAAAAAGCCTGTACAATGGTTCAGGGGCCTTAGGCCTTAAATTGCCGGGTGCCTCCTGGAATTCGGCCTCTCACAGGATGCCTCCCAGACGCAAGGTGGCACATGTTCCAAATTGGTCTGGTTTAAGAGTGCAAAGTGGGTCCTGAAAACTGACACCCAGAACAGTGGCTTGTGAGTTTTGTTTCCCAGGGAAAAAGCCTGTACAATGGTTCAGGGGCCTGAGGCCTTAAATTGCCGGGTGCCTCCTGGAATTCGGACTCTCGCAGAATGCCTCCCAGACGCAAGGTGGCACCAGTGCCAACTTGGTCTGGTTTAAGAGTGCCAAGTGGGTCCTGCAAACTGACACCCAGAACAGTGGCTTGTGAGTTTTGTTTCCCAGGGAAAAAGCCTGTACAATGGTTCAGGGTCCTGCGGCCTTAAATTGCGGGGTGCCTCCTGGAATTCCGCATCTCGCCAATTGTTTCCCAGACGCTCAGCAACACCAGTGCCAACTTGGTCTGGTTTAAGAGTGTCAAGTGGGTCCTGGAAACTGACACCCAGAACAGTGGCTTCTGAATATTTTTTCCCAGGGAAAAAGCCTGTAGAATGGTTTTGGGTCCTGCGGCCTTAAATTGCCGGGTGCCTCCTGGAATTGCGCCTCTCGCAGGATGCCTCCCAGACGCAAGGTGGCACCAGTGCCAACTTGGTCTGGTTTGAGAGTGTCAAGTGGGTCCTGCAAACTGACACCCAGAACAGTGGCTTGTGAGTTTTGTTTCCCAGGGAAAAAGCCTGTACAATGGTTCAGGGGCCTGAGGCCTTAAGTTGCTGGGTGCCTCCTGGAGATCCGCCTCTCACAGGATGCCTCCCAGGCGCAACATGACACCAGTGCCAACTTGGTCTGGTTTAAGAGTGCCAAGTGGGTCCTGAAAACTGACACCCAGAACAGTGGCTTGTGAGTTTTGATTCCCAGGGAAAAAGCCTGTACAATGGTTCAGGGGCCTGAGGCCTTAAATTGCCGGGTGCCTCCTTGAATTGCGCCTCTCGCAGAATGCCTCCCAGACGCTATGCAACACCAGTGCCAACTTGGTCTGATTTAAGAGTGCCAAGTGGGTCCTGAAAACTGACACCCAGAACAGTGGCTTGTGAGTTTTGTTTCCCAGGGAAAAAGCCTGTACAATGGTTCAGGGGCCTGAGGCCTTAAATTGCTGGGTGCCTACTGGAATTCGGACTCTCGCAGGGTGCCTCCCAGATGCAAAATGACACCATTTCCAACTTGGTCTGGTTTGAGTGTGTCAAGTGGGTCCTGAAAACGGACACCCAGAACAGTGGCTTGTGAGTTTTGTTTCCCAGCGAAAAAGCCTGTACCATGGTCCCAGGGGCCTGAGGCCTTAAATTGCCGGGTGCCTCCTGGAATTCCGCATCTCGCCAGATGTTTCCCGGACGCTAAGCAACACCAGTGCCTACTTGGTCTGGTTTAAGAGTGCCAAGTGGGTCCTGGAAACTGACACCCAGAACAGTGGCTTGTGAGTTTTGTTTCCCAGGGAAAAAGCCAGTAGAATGGTTTTGGGTCCTGCGGCCTTAAATTTCCGGATGCCTCCTGATATTCGGCGTCTTACAAGATGCCTCCCAGACGCAAGGTGGCACCAGTGCCAGCTTGGTCTGGGTTGAGAGTGCCAAGTGGGTCCTGCAAACTGACACCCAGAACAGTGGCTTCTGAATTTTGTTTTCCAGGGAAAAAGCCTGTAGAATGGTTTTCGGTCCTGCGGCCTTAAATTGCCCGGTGCCTCCTGGAATTGCGCCTCTCGCAGGATGCCTCCCAGACGCAAGGTGGCACCAGTGCCAACTTGGTCTGGTTTGAAAGTGCCAAGTGGGTCCTGAAAACTGACACCCAGAACAGTGGCTTGTGAGTTTTGTTTCCCAGGGAAAAAGCCTGTACAATGGTTCAGGGTCCTGCGGCCTTAAATTGCCGGGTGCCTCCTGGAATTCGGACTCTCGCAGAATGCCTCCCAGACGCAAGGTGGCACCAGTGCCAACTTGGTCTGGTTTAAGAGTGCCAAGTGGGTCCTGAAAACTGACACCCAGAACAGTGGCTTGTGAGTTTTGTTTCCCAGGGAAAAAGCCTGTACAATGGTTCAGGGGCCTTAGGCCTTAAATTGCCGGGTGACTCCTGGAATTCGGCCTCTCACAGGATGCCTCCCAGACGCAAGGTGGCACATGTTCCAAATTGGTCTGGTTTAAGAGTGCAAAGTGGGTCCTGAAAACTGACACCCAGAACAGTGGCTTGTGAGTTTTGTTTCCCAGGGAAAAAGCCTGTACAATGGTTCAGGGTCCTGCGGCTTTAAATTGCCGGGTGCCTCCTGGAATTGCACCTCTCGCAGGATGCCTCCCAGACGCAAGGTGGCACCAGTGGCAACTTGGTCTGGTTTGAGAGTGCCAGGTGGCTCCTGCAAACTGACACCCAGAACAGTGGCTTGTGAGTTTTGTTTCCCAGGGAAAAAGCCTGTACAATGGTTCAGGGTCCTGCGGCCTTAAATTGCCGGGTGACTCCTGGAATTCCGCATCTCACCAGATGTTTCCCAGACGCAAGGTGGCACCAGTGCCAACTTGGTCTGCTTTGAGAGTGTCAAGTGGGTCCTGAAAACTGACACCCAGAACAGTGGCTTGTGAGTTTTGTTTCCCAGGGAAAAATCCTGTACAATGGTTCAGGGGCCTGAGGCCTTAAATTGCCGGGTGCCTCCTTGAATTGCACCTCTCGCAGGATGCCTCCCAGACGCTAAGCAACACCAGTGCCAACTTGGTCTGGTTTAAGAATGCCAAGTGGGTCCTGAAAACTGACACCCAGAACAGTGGCTTGTGAGTTTTGTTTCCCAGGGAAAAAGCCTGTACAATGGTTCAGGTTCACGCGGCCTTAAATTGCGGGGTGCCTCCTGGAATTCGGCGTCTTGCAAGATGCCTCCCAGAAGCATGGTGACACCAGTGCCAGCTTGGTCTGGGTTGAGAGTGCCAAGTGGGTCCTGAAAACTGACACCCAGAACAGTGGCTTGTGAGTTTTGTTTCCCAGGGAAAAAGCCTGTACAATGGTTCAGGTTCACGCGGCCTTAAATTGCCGGGTGCCTCCTGGAATTCCGCATCTCGCCAGATGTTTCCCAGACGCTAAGCAACACCAGTGCCAACTTGGTCTGGTTTGAGAGTGCCAAGTGTGTCCTGCAAACTGACACCCAGAACAGTGGCTTGTGAGTTTTGTTTCCCAGGGAAAAAGCCTGTACAATGGTTCAGGGTCCTGCGGCCTTAAATTGCCGGTTGCCTCCTGGAATTCGGACTCTCGCAGGATGCCTCCCAGACGCAAGGTGGCACCAGTGCCAACTTGGTCTGGTTTAAGAGTGCCAAGTGGGTCCTGAAAACTGACACCCAGAACAGTGGCTTGTGAGTTTTGTTTCCCAGGGAAAAAGCCTGTACAATGGTTCAGGGTCCTGCGGCCTTAAATTGCCGGGTGCCTCCTGGAATTCCGCCTCTCGCAGGATGCCTCCCAGACGCAAGGTGGCACCAGTGCCAACTTGGTCTGGTTTAAG
The DNA here is from genome assembly GCF_963513975.1 of Fringilla coelebs. NCBI lineage: Eukaryota > Metazoa > Chordata > Aves > Passeriformes > Fringillidae > Fringilla > Fringilla coelebs. Next base: position 109,079 of record NW_028167551.1, read on the forward strand.
AGTGCCAAGTGGGTCCTGAAAACTGATACCCAGAACAGTGGCTTGTGAGTTTTGTTTCCCAGGGAAAAAGCCTGTAAAATGGTTCAGGGTCTTGCGGACTTAAATTGCCGGGTGACTCCTTGAATTCCGCATCTCACCAGATGTTTCCCAGATGCAAGGTGGCACCAGTGCCAACTTGGTCTGCTTTGAGAGTGTCAAGTGGGTCCTGAAAACTGACACCCAGAACAGTGGCTTGTGAGTTTTGTTTCCCAGGGAAAAATCCTGTACAATGGTTCAGGGGCCTGAGGCCTTAAATTGCCGGGTGCCTCCTGGAATTCCGCATCTCGCCAGGTGTTTCCCAGACGCTAAGCAACACCAGTTCCAACTTGGTCTGGTTTAAGAGTGCCAAGTGGGTCCTGCAAACTGACACCCAGAACAGTGGCTTCTGAATATTTTTTCCAAGGGAAAATGCCTGTAGAATGGTTTTGGGTCCTGCGGCCTTAAATAGCCGGGTGCCTCCTGGAATTCCCCCTCTCGCAGGATGCCTCCCAGACGCAAGGTGGCACCAGTGCCAACTTGGTCTGGTTTGATAGTACCAAGTGGGTCCGGCAAACTGACACCCAGAACAGTGGCTTGAGAGTTTTGTTTCCCAGGGAAAAAGCGTGTACAATGGTTCAGGGGCCTGAGGCCTTAAGTTGCCGTTGCCTCCTGGAGATCCGCCTCTCACAGGATGCCACCCAGGCGCAACATGACACCAGTGCCAACTTGGTCTGGTTTAAGAGTGCCAAGTGGGTCCTGAAAACTGACACCCAGAACAGTGACTTGTGAGTTTTGTTTCCCAGGGAAAAAGTCTGTACAATGGTTCAGGGGCCTGAGGCCTTAAATTGCCGGGTGCCTCCTGGAATTCGGCCACTCGCAGGATGCCTCCCAGACGCAAGGTGGCACCAGTTCCAACTTGATCTGGTTTGCGAGTGCCAAGTGGGTCCTGAAAACTGACACCCAGAACAGTGGCTTGTGAGTTTTGTTTCCCAGGGAAAAAGCCTGTACAATGGTTCAGGGGCCTGCGGCCTTAAATTGCCGGGTGCCTCCTGGAATTGCGCCTCTCGCAGGATGCCTCCCAGACGCAAGGTGGCACCAGTGCCAACTTGGTCTGCTTTGAGAGTGTCAAGTGGGTCCTGAAAACTGACACCCAGAACAGTGGCTTGTGAGTTTTGTTTCCCAGGGAAAAATCCTGTACAATGGTTCAGGGGCCTGAGGCCTTAAATTGCCGGGTGCCTCCTTGAATTCGGCCTCTCGCAGGATGCCTCCCAGACGCTAAGCAACACCAGTGCCAACTTGGTCTGATTTAAGAATGCCAAATGGATCCTGAAAACTGACACCCAGAACAGTGGCTTATGAGTTTTGTTTCCCAGGGAAAAAGCCTGTACAATGGTTCAGGGGCCTGCGGTCTTAAATTGCCGGGTGCCTCCTGGAATTCGGCCTCTCGCAGGATGCCTCCCAGATGCGAGGTGGCACCAGTGCCAACTTGGTCTGGTTTAAGAGTGCCAAGTGGGTCCTGAAAACTGACACCCAGAACAGTGGTTTGTGAGTTTTGTTTCCCAGGGAAAAAGCCTGTACAATGGTTCAGGTTCACGCGGCCTTAAATTGCCAGGTGCCTCCTGGAATTCCGCAACTCGCCAGATGTTTCCAAGACGCTAAGCAACACCAGTGCCAACTTGGTCTGGTTTGAGAGTGCCAAGTGTGTCCTGCAAACTGACACCCAGAACAGTGGCTTGTGAGTTTTGTTTCCCAGGTTAAAAGCCTGTACAATGGTTCAGGGTCCTGCGGCCTTAAATTGCCGGATGCCTCCTGGAATTCGGCGTCTTGCAAGATGCCTCCCAGAAGTATGGTGGCACCAGTGCCAGCTTGGTCTGCGTTGAGAGTGTCAAGTGGGTCCTGAAAACTGACACCCAGAACAGTGGCTTCTGAATTTTGTTTTCCAGGGAAAAAGCCTGTAGAATGGTTTTCGGTCCTGCGGCCTTAAATTGCCAGGTGCCTCCTGGAATTCAGCCTCTCGCAGGATGCCTCCCAGACGCAAGGTGGCACCAGTTCCAACTTGGTCTGCTTTGAGAGTGTCAAGTGGGTCCTGAAAACTGACACCCAGAACAGTGGCTTGTGAGTTTTGTTTCCCAGGGAAAAATCCTGTACAATGGTTCAGGGGCCTGAGGCCTTAAATTGCCGGGTGCCTCCTGGAATTCGCCCTCTCGCAGGATGCCTCCCAGACACAAGGTGGCACCAGTGCCAACTTGGTCTGGTTTAAGAGTGCCAAGTGGGTCCTGAAAACTGACACCCAGAACAGTGGCTTGTGAGTTTTGTTTCCCAGGGAAAAAGCCTGTACAATGGTTCAGGGGCCTTAGGCCTTAAATTGCCGGGTGCCTCCTGGAATTCGGCCTCTCACAGGATGCCTCCCAGACGCAAGGTGGCACATGTTCCAAATTGGTCTGGTTTAAGAGTGCAAAGTGGGTCCTGAAAACTGACACCCAGAACAGTGGCTTGTGAGTTTTGTTTCCCAGGGAAAAAGCCTGTACAATGGTTCAGGGTCCTGCGGCTTTAAATTGCCGGGTGCCTCCTGGAATTGCACCTCTCGCAGGATGCCTCCCAGACGCAAGGTGGCACCAGTGGCAACTTGGTCTGGTTTGAGAGTGCCAGGTGGCTCCTGCAAACTGACACCCAGAACAGTGGCTTGTGAGTTTTGTTTCCCAGGGAAAAAGCCTGTACAATGGTTCAGGGTCCTGCGGCCTTAAATTGCCGGGTGACTCCTGGAATTCCGCATCTCACCAGATGTTTCCCAGACGCAAGGTGGCACCAGTGCCAACTTGGTCTGCTTTGAGAGTGTCAAGTGGGTCCTGAAAACTGACACCCAGAACAGTGGCTTGTGAGTTTTGTTTCCCAGGGAAAAATCCTGTACAATGGTTCAGGGGCCTGAGGCCTTAAATTGCCGGGTGCCTCCTTGAATTGCGCCTCTCGCAGGATGCCTCCCAGACGCTAAGCAACACCAGTGCCAACTTGGTCTGGTTTAAGAATGCCAAGTGGGTCCTGAAAACTGACACCCAGAACAGTGGCTTGTGAGTTTTGTTTCCCAGGGAAAAAGCCTGTACAATGGTTCAGGTTCACGCGGCCTTAAATTGCGGGGTGCCTCCTGGAATTCGGCGTCTTGCAAGATGCCTCCCAGAAGCATGGTGACACCAGTGCCAGCTTGGTCTGGGTTGAGAGTGCCAAGTGGGTCCTGAAAACTGACACCCAGAACAGTGGCTTGTGAGTTTTGTTTCCCAGGGAAAAAGCCTGTACAATGGTTCAGGTTCACGCGGCCTTAAATTGCCGGGTGCCTCCTGGAATTCCGCATCTCGCCAGATGTTTCCCAGACGCTAAGCAACACCAGTGCCAACTTGGTCTGGTTTGAGAGTGCCAAGTGTGTCCTGCAAACTGACACCCAGAACAGTGGCTTGTGAGTTTTGTTTCCCAGGGAAAAAGCCTGTACAATGGTTCAGGGTCCTGCGGCCTTAAATTGCCGGGTGACTCCTGGAATTCCGCATCTCACCAGATGTTTCCCAGACGCAAGGTGGCACCAGTGCCAACTTGGTCTGCTTTGAGAGTGTCAAGTGGGTCCTGAAAACTGACACCCAGAACAGTGGCTTGTGAGTTTTGTTTCCCAGGGAAAAATCCTGTACAATGGTTCAGGGGCCTGAGGCCTTAAATTGCCGGGTGCCTCCTTGAATTGCGCCTCTCGCAGGATGCCTCCCAGACGCTAAGCAACACCAGTGCCAACTTGGTCTGGTTTAAGAATGCCAAGTGGGTCCTGAAAACTGACACCCAGAACAGTGGCTTGTGAGTTTTGTTTCCCAGGGAAAAAGCCTGTACAATGGTTCAGGTTCACGCGGCTTTAAATTGCGGGGTGCCTCCTGGAATTCGGCGTCTTGCAAGATGCCTCCCAGAAGCATGGTGACACCAGTGCCAGCTTGGTCTGGGTTGAGAGTGCCAAGTGGGTCCTGAAAACTGACACCCAGAACAGTGGCTTGTGAGTTTTGTTTCCCAGGGAAAAAGCCTGTACAATGGTTCAGGTTCACGCGGCCTTAAATTGCCGGGTGCCTCCTGGAATTCCGCATCTCGCCAGATGTTTCCCAGACGCTAAGCAACACCAGTGCCAACTTGGTCTGGTTTGAGAGTGCCAAGTGTGTCCTGCAAACTGACACCCAGAACAGTGGCTTGTGAGTTTTGTTTCCCAGGGAAAAAGCCTGTACAATGGTTCAGGGTCCTGCGGCCTTAAATTGCCGGTTGCCTCCTGGAATTCAGACTCTCGCAGGATGCCTCCCAGACGCAAGGTGGCACCAGTGCCAACTTGGTCTGGTTTAAGAGTGCCAAGTGGGTCCTGAAAACTGACACCCAGAACAGTGGCTTGTGAGTTTTGTTTCCCAGGGAAAAAGCCTGTACAATGGTTCAGGGTCCTGCGGCCTTAAATTGCCGGGTGCCTCCTGGAATTCCGCCTCTCGCAGGATGCCTCCCAGACGCAAGGTGGCACCAGTGCCAACTTGGTCTGGTTTAAGAGTGCCAAGTGGGTCCTGAAAACTGACACCCAGAACAGTGGCTTGTGAGTTTTGTTTCCCAGGGAAAAATCGTGTAAAATGGTTCAGGGGCCTTAGGCCTTAAATTGCCAGGTACCTCCTGGAATTCGGCCTCGCGCAGGATGCCTCCCAGACGCAAGGTGGCACATGTTCCAAACTGGTCTGGTTTAAGAGTGCCAAGTGGGTCCTGAAAACTGATACCCAGAACAGTGGCTTGTGAGTTTTGTTTCCCAGGGAAAAAGCCTGTAAAATGGTTCAGGGTCTTGCGGACTTAAATTGCCGGGTGACTCCTTGAATTCCGCATCTCACCAGATGTTTCCCAGATGCAAGGTGGCACCAGTGCCAACTTGGTCTGCTTTGAGAGTGTCAAGTGGGTCCTGAAAACTGACACCCAGAACAGTGGCTTGTGAGTTTTGTTTCCCAGGGAAAAATCCTGTACAATGGTTCAGGGGCCTGAGGCCTTAAATTGCCGGGTGCCTCCTGGAATTCCGCATCTCGCCAGGTGTTTCCCAGACGCTAAGCAACACCAGTTCCAACTTGGTCTGGTTTAAGAGTGCCAAGTGGGTCCTGCAAACTGACACCCAGAACAGTGGCTTCTGAATATTTTTTCCAAGGGAAAATGCCTGTAGAATGGTTTTGGGTCCTGCGGCCTTAAATAGCCGGGTGCCTCCTGGAATTCCCCCTCTCGCAGGATGCCTCCCAGACGCAAGGTGGCACCAGTGCCAACTTGGTCTGGTTTGATAGTACCAAGTGGGTCCGGCAAACTGACACCCAGAACAGTGGCTTGAGAGTTTTGTTTCCCAGGGAAAAAGCGTGTACAATGGTTCAGGGGCCTGAGGCCTTAAGTTGCCGTTGCCTCCTGGAGATCCGCCTCTCACAGGATGCCACCCAGGCGCAACATGACACCAGTGCCAACTTGGTCTGGTTTAAGAGTGCCAAGTGGGTCCTGAAAACTGACACCCAGAACAGTGACTTGTGAGTTTTGTTTCCCAGGGAAAAAGTCTGTACAATGGTTCAGGGGCCTGAGGCCTTAAATTGCCGGGTGCCTCCTGGAATTCGGCCACTCGCAGGATGCCTCCCAGACGCAAGGTGGCACCAGTTCCAACTTGATCTGGTTTGCGAGTGCCAAGTGGGTCCTGAAAACTGACACCCAGAACAGTGGCTTGTGAGTTTTGTTTCCCAGGGAAAAAGCCTGTACAATGGTTCAGGGGCCTGCGGCCTTAAATTGCCGGGTGCCTCCTGGAATTGCGCCTCTCGCAGGATGCCTCCCAGACGCAAGGTGGCACCAGTGCCAACTTGGTCTGCTTTGAGAGTGTCAAGTGGGTCCTGAAAACTGACACCCAGAACAGTGGCTTGTGAGTTTTGTTTCCCAGGGAAAAATCCTGTACAATGGTTCAGGGGCCTGAGGCCTTAAATTGCCGGGTGCCTCCTTGAATTCGGCCTCTCGCAGGATGCCTCCCAGACGCTAAGCAACACCAGTGCCAACTTGGTCTGATTTAAGAATGCCAAATGGATCCTGAAAACTGACACCCAGAACAGTGGCTTATGAGTTTTGTTTCCCAGGGAAAAAGCCTGTACAATGGTTCAGGGGCCTGCGGTCTTAAATTGCCGGGTGCCTCCTGGAATTCGGCCTCTCGCAGGATGCCTCCCAGATGCGAGGTGGCACCAGTGCCAACTTGGTCTGGTTTAAGAGTGCCAAGTGGGTCCTGAAAACTGACACCCAGAACAGTGGTTTGTGAGTTTTGTTTCCCAGGGAAAAAGCCTGTACAATGGTTCAGGTTCACGCGGCCTTAAATTGCCAGGTGCCTCCTGGAATTCCGCAACTCGCCAGATGTTTCCAAGACGCTAAGCAACACCAGTGCCAACTTGGTCTGGTTTGAGAGTGCCAAGTGTGTCCTGCAAACTGACACCCAGAACAGTGGCTTGTGAGTTTTGTTTCCCAGGTTAAAAGCCTGTACAATGGTTCAGGGTCCTGCGGCCTTAAATTGCCGGATGCCTCCTGGAATTCGGCGTCTTGCAAGATGCCTCCCAGAAGTATGGTGGCACCAGTGCCAGCTTGGTCTGCGTTGAGAGTGTCAAGTGGGTCCTGCAAACTGACACCCAGAACAGTGGCTTCTGAATTTTGTTTTCCAGGGAAAAAGCCTGTAGAATGGTTTTCGGTCCTGCGGCCTTAAATTGCCAGGTGCCTCCTGGAATTCAGCCTCTCGCAGGATGCCTCCCAGACGCAAGGTGGCACCAGTTCCAACTTGGTCTGCTTTGAGAGTGTCAAGTGGGTCCTGAAAACTGACACCCAGAACAGTGGCTTGTGAGTTTTGTTTCCCAGGGAAAAATCCTGTACAATGGTTCAGGGGCCTGAGGCCTTAAATTGCCGGGTGCCTCCTGGAATTCGCCCTCTCGCAGGATGCCTCCCAGACACAAGGTGGCACCAGTGCCAACTTGGTCTGGTTTAAGAGTGCCAAGTGGGTCCTGAAAACTGACACCCAGAACAGTGGCTTGTGAGTTTTGTTTCCCAGGGAAAAAGCCTGTACAATGGTTCAGGGGCCTTAGGCCTTAAATTGCCGGGTGCCTCCTGGAATTCGGCCTCTCACAGGATGCCTCCCAGACGCAAGGTGGCACATGTTCCAAATTGGTCTGGTTTAAGAGTGCAAAGTGGGTCCTGAAAACTGACACCCAGAACAGTGGCTTGTGAGTTTTGTTTCCCAGGGAAAAAGCCTGTACAATGGTTCAGGGTCCTGCGGCTTTAAATTGCCGGGTGCCTCCTGGAATTGCACCTCTCGCAGGATGCCTCCCAGACGCAAGGTGGCACCAGTGGCAACTTGGTCTGGTTTGAGAGTGCCAGGTGGCTCCTGCAAACTGACACCCAGAACAGTGGCTTGTGAGTTTTGTTTCCCAGGGAAAAAGCCTGTACAATGGTTCAGGGTCCTGCGGCCTTAAATTGCCGGGTGACTCCTGGAATTCCGCATCTCACCAGATGTTTCCCAGACGCAAGGTGGCACCAGTGCCAACTTGGTCTGCTTTGAGAGTGTCAAGTGGGTCCTGAAAACTGACACCCAGAACAGTGGCTTGTGAGTTTTGTTTCCCAGGGAAAAATCCTGTACAATGGTTCAGGGGCCTGAGGCCTTAAATTGCCGGGTGCCTCCTTGAATTGCGCCTCTCGCAGGATGCCTCCCAGACGCTAAGCAACACCAGTGCCAACTTGGTCTGGTTTAAGAATGCCAAGTGGGTCCTGAAAACTGACACCCAGAACAGTGGCTTGTGAGTTTTGTTTCCCAGGGAAAAAGCCTGTACAATGGTTCAGGTTCACGCGGCCTTAAATTGCGGGGTGCCTCCTGGAATTCGGCGTCTTGCAAGATGCCTCCCAGAAGCATGGTGACACCAGTGCCAGCTTGGTCTGGGTTGAGAGTGCCAAGTGGGTCCTGAAAACTGACACCCAGAACAGTGGCTTGTGAGTTTTGTTTCCCAGGGAAAAAGCCTGTACAATGGTTCAGGTTCACGCGGCCTTAAATTGCCGGGTGCCTCCTGGAATTCCGCATCTCGCCAGATGTTTCCCAGACGCTAAGCAACACCAGTGCCAACTTGGTCTGGTTTGAGAGTGCCAAGTGTGTCCTGCAAACTGACACCCAGAACAGTGGCTTGTGAGTTTTGTTTCCCAGGGAAAAAGCCTGTACAATGGTTCAGGGTCCTGCGGCCTTAAATTGCCGGTTGCCTCCTGGAATTCAGACTCTCGCAGGATGCCTCCCAGACGCAAGGTGGCACCAGTGCCAACTTGGTCTGGTTTAAGAGTGCCAAGTGGGTCCTGAAAACTGACACCCAGAACAGTGGCTTGTGAGTTTTGTTTCCCAGGGAAAAAGCCTGTACAATGGTTCAGGGTCCTGCGGCCTTAAATTGCCGGGTGCCTCCTGGAATTCCGCCTCTCGCAGGATGCCTCCCAGACGCAAGGTGGCACCAGTGCCAACTTGGTCTGGTTTAAGAGTGCCAAGTGGGTCCTGAAAACTGACACCCAGAACAGTGGCTTGTGAGTTTTGTTTCCCAGGGAAAAATCGTGTAAAATGGTTCAGGGGCCTTAGGCCTTAAATTGCCAGGTACCTCCTGGAATTCGGCCTCGCGCAGGATGCCTCCCAGACGCAAGGTGGCACATGTTCCAAACTGGTCTGGTTTAAGAGTGCCAAGTGGGTCCTGAAAACTGATACCCAGAACAGTGGCTTGTGAGTTTTGTTTCCCAGGGAAAAAGCCTGTAAAATGGTTCAGGGTCTTGCGGACTTAAATTGCCGGGTGACTCCTTGAATTCCGCATCTCACCAGATGTTTCCCAGATGCAAGGTGGCACCAGTGCCAACTTGGTCTGCTTTGAGAGTGTCAAGTGGGTCCTGAAAACTGACACCCAGAACAGTGGCTTGTGAGTTTTGTTTCCCAGGGAAAAATCCTGTACAATGGTTCAGGGGCCTGAGGCCTTAAATTGCCGGGTGCCTCCTGGAATTCCGCATCTCGCCAGGTGTTTCCCAGACGCTAAGCAACACCAGTTCCAACTTGGTCTGGTTTAAGAGTGCCAAGTGGGTCCTGCAAACTGACACCCAGAACAGTGGCTTCTGAATATTTTTTCCAAGGGAAAATGCCTGTAGAATGGTTTTGGGTCCTGCGGCCTTAAATAGCCGGGTGCCTCCTTGAATTCGGCCTCTCGCAGGATGCCTCCCAGACGCTAAGCAACACCAGTGCCAACTTGGTCTGATTTAAGAATGCCAAATGGATCCTGAAAACTGACACCCAGAACAGTGGCTTATGAGTTTTGTTTCCCAGGGAAAAAGCCTGTACAATGGTTCAGGGGCCTGCGGTCTTAAATTGCCGGGTGCCTCCTGGAATTCGGCCTCTCGCAGGATGCCTCCCAGATGCGAGGTGGCACCAGTGCCAACTTGGTCTGGTTTAAGAGTGCCAAGTGGGTCCTGAAAACTGACACCCAGAACAGTGGTTTGTGAGTTTTGTTTCCCAGGGAAAAAGCCTGTACAATGGTTCAGGTTCACGCGGCCTTAAATTGCCAGGTGCCTCCTGGAATTCCGCAACTCGCCAGATGTTTCCAAGACGCTAAGCAACACCAGTGCCAACTTGGTCTGGTTTGAGAGTGCCAAGTGTGTCCTGCAAACTGACACCCAGAACAGTGGCTTGTGAGTTTTGTTTCCCAGGTTAAAAGCCTGTACAATGGTTCAGGGTCCTGCGGCCTTAAATTGCCGGATGCCTCCTGGAATTCGGCGTCTTGCAAGATGCCTCCCAGAAGTATGGTGGCACCAGTGCCAGCTTGGTCTGCGTTGAGAGTGTCAAGTGGGTCCTGCAAACTGACACCCAGAACAGTGGCTTCTGAATTTTGTTTTCCAGGGAAAAAGCCTGTAGAATGGTTTTCGGTCCTGCGGCCTTAAATTGCCAGGTGCCTCCTGGAATTCAGCCTCTCGCAGGATGCCTCCCAGACGCAAGGTGGCACCAGTTCCAACTTGGTCTGCTTTGAGAGTGTCAAGTGGGTCCTGAAAACTGACACCCAGAACAGTGGCTTGTGAGTTTTGTTTCCCAGGGAAAAATCCTGTACAATGGTTCAGGGGCCTGAGGCCTTAAATTGCCGGGTGCCTCCTGGAATTCGCCCTCTCGCAGGATGCCTCCCAGACACAAGGTGGCACCAGTGCCAACTTGGTCTGGTTTAAGAGTGCCAAGTGGGTCCTGAAAACTGACACCCAGAACAGTGGCTTGTGAGTTTTGTTTCCCAGGGAAAAAGCCTGTACAATGGTTCAGGGGCCTTAGGCCTTAAATTGCCGGGTGCCTCCTGGAATTCGGCCTCTCACAGGATGCCTCCCAGACGCAAGGTGGCACATGTTCCAAATTGGTCTGGTTTAAGAGTGCAAAGTGGGTCCTGAAAACTGACACCCAGAACAGTGGCTTGTGAGTTTTGTTTCCCAGGGAAAAAGCCTGTACAATGGTTCAGGGTCCTGCGGCTTTAAATTGCCGGGTGCCTCCTGGAATTCGGACTCTCGCAGAATGCCTCCCAGACGCAAGGTGGCACCAGTGGCAACTTGGTCTGGTTTGAGAGTGCCAGGTGGCTCCTGCAAACTGACACCCAGAACAGTGGCTTGTGAGTTTTGTTTCCCAGGGAAAAAGCCTGTACAATGGTTCAGGGTCCTGCGGCCTTAAATTGCCGGGTGACTCCTGGAATTCCGCATCTCACCAGATGTTTCCCAGACGCAAGGTGGCACCAGTGCCAACTTGGTCTGCTTTGAGAGTGTCAAGTGGGTCCTGAAAACTGACACCCAGAACAGTGGCTTGTGAGTTTTGTTTCCCAGGGAAAAATCCTGTACAATGGTTCAGGGGCCTGAGGCCTTAAATTGCCGGGTGCCTCCTTGAATTGCGCCTCTCGCAGGATGCCTCCCAGACGCTAAGCAACACCAGTGCCAACTTGGTCTGGTTTAAGAATGCCAAGTGGGTCCTGAAAACTGACACCCAGAACAGTGGCTTGTGAGTTTTGTTTCCCAGGGAAAAAGCCTGTACAATGGTTCAGGTTCACGCGGCCTTAAATTGCGGGGTGCCTCCTGGAATTCGGCGTCTTGCAAGATGCCTCCCAGAAGCATGGTGACACCAGTGCCAGCTTGGTCTGGGTTGAGAGTGCCAAGTGGGTCCTGAAAACTGACACCCAGAACAGTGGCTTGTGAGTTTTGTTTCCCAGGGAAAAAGCCTGTACAATGGTTCAGGTTCACGCGGCCTTAAATTGCCGGGTGCCTCCTGGAATTCCGCATCTCGCCAGATGTTTCCCAGACGCTAAGCAACACCAGTGCCAACTTGGTCTGGTTTGAGAGTGCCAAGTGTGTCCTGCAAACTGACACCCAGAACAGTGGCTTGTGAGTTTTGTTTCCCAGGGAAAAAGCCTGTACAATGGTTCAGGGTCCTGCGGCCTTAAATTGCCGGGTGCCTCCTGGAATTCCGCCTCTCGCAGGATGCCTCCCAGACGCAAGGTGGCACCAGTGCCAACTTGGTCTGGTTTAAGAGTGCCAAGTGGGTCCTGAAAACTGACACCCAGAACAGTGGCTTGTGAGTTTTGTTTCCCAGGGAAAAGTCGTGTAAAATGGTTCAGGGGCCTTAGGCCTTAAATTGCCAGGTACCTCCTGGAATTCGGCCTCGCGCAGGATGCCTCCCAGACGCAAGGTGGCACATGTTCCAAACTGGTCTGGTTTAAGAGTGCCAAGTGGGTCCTGAAAACTGATACCCAGAACAGTGGCTTGTGAGTTTTGTTTCCCAGGGAAAAAGCCTGTAAAATGGTTCAGGGTCTTGCGGACTTAAATTGCCGGGTGACTCCTTGAATTCCGCATCTCACCAGATGTTTCCCAGATGCAAGGTGGCACCAGTGCCAACTTGGTCTGCTTTGAGAGTGTCAAGTGGGTCCTGAAAACTGACACCCAGAACAGTGGCTTGTGAGTTTTGTTTCCCAGGGAAAAATCCTGTACAATGGTTCAGGGGCCTGAGGCCTTAAATTGCCGGGTGCCTCCTGGAATTCCGCATCTCGCCAGGTGTTTCCCAGACGCTAAGCAACACCAGTTCCAACTTGGTCTGGTTTAAGAGTGCCAAGTGGGTCCTGCAAACTGACACCCAGAACAGTGGCTTCTGAATATTTTTTCCAAGGGAAAATGCCTGTAGAATGGTTTTGGGTCCTGCGGCCTTAAATAGCCGGGTGCCTCCTGGAATTCCCCCTCTCGCAGGATGCCTCCCAGACGCAAGGTGGCACCAGTGCCAACTTGGTCTGGTTTGATAGTACCAAGTGGGTCCGGCAAACTGACACCCAGAACAGTGGCTTGAGAGTTTTGTTTCCCAGGGAAAAAGCGTGTACAATGGTTCAGGGGCCTGAGGCCTTAAGTTGCCGTTGCCTCCTGGAGATCCGCCTCTCACAGGATGCCACCCAGGCGCAACATGACACCAGTGCCAACTTGGTCTGGTTTAAGAGTGCCAAGTGGGTCCTGAAAACTGACACCCAGAACAGTGACTTGTGAGTTTTGTTTCCCAGGGAAAAAGTCTGTACAATGGTTCAGGGGCCTGAGGCCTTAAATTGCCGGGTGCCTCCTGGAATTCGGCCACTCGCAGGATGCCTCCCAGACGCAAGGTGGCACCAGTTCCAACTTGATCTGGTTTGCGAGTGCCAAGTGGGTCCTGAAAACTGACACCCAGAACAGTGGCTTGTGAGTTTTGTTTCCCAGGGAAAAAGCCTGTACAATGGTTCAGGGTCCTGCGGCCTTAAATTGCCGGGTGCCTCCTGGAATTGCGCCTCTCGCAGGATGCCTCCCAGACGCAAGGTGGCACCAGTGCCAACTTGGTCTGCTTTGAGAGTGTCAAGTGGGTCCTGAAAACTGACACCCAGAACAGTGGCTTGTGAGTTTTGTTTCCCAGGGAAAAATCCTGTACAATGGTTCAGGGGCCTGAGGCCTTAAATTGCCGGGTGCCTCCTTGAATTGCGCCTCTCGCAGGATGCCTCCCAGACGCTAAGCAACACCAGTGCCAACTTGGTCTGGTTTAAGAATGCCAAGTGGGTCCTGAAAACTGACACCCAGAACAGTGGCTTGTGAGTTTTGTTTCCCAGGGAAAAAGCCTGTACAATGGTTCAGGTTCACGCGGCCTTAAATTGCGGGGTGCCTCCTGGAATTCGGCCTCTCACAGGATGCCTCCCAGACGCAAGGTGGCACATGTTCCAAATTGGTCTGGTTTAAGAGTGCAAAGTGGGTCCTGAAAACTGACACCCAGAACAGTGGCTTGTGAGTTTTGTTTCCCAGGGAAAAAGCCTGTACAATGGTTCAGGGTCCTGCGGCTTTAAATTGCCGGGTGCCTCCTGGAATTCGGACTCTCGCAGAATGCCTCCCAGACGCAAGGTGGCACCAGTGGCAACTTGGTCTGGTTTGAGAGTGCCAGGTGGCTCCTGCAAACTGACACCCAGAACAGTGGCTTGTGAGTTTTGTTTCCCAGGGAAAAAGCCTGTACAATGGTTCAGGGTCCTGCGGCCTTAAATTGCCGGGTGACTCCTGGAATTCCGCATCTCACCAGATGTTTCCCAGACGCAAGGTGGCACCAGTGCCAACTTGGTCTGCTTTGAGAGTGTCAAGTGGGTCCTGAAAACTGACACCCAGAACAGTGGCTTGTGAGTTTTGTTTCCCAGGGAAAAATCCTGTACAATGGTTCAGGGGCCTGAGGCCTTAAATTGCCGGGTGCCTCCTTGAATTGCGCCTCTCGCAGGATGCCTCCCAGACGCTAAGCAACACCAGTGCCAACTTGGTCTGGTTTAAGAATGCCAAGTGGGTCCTGAAAACTGACACCCAGAACAGTGGCTTGTGAGTTTTGTTTCCCAGGGAAAAAGCCTGTACAATGGTTCAGGTTCACGCGGCCTTAAATTGCGGGGTGCCTCCTGGAATTCGGCGTCTTGCAAGATGCCTCCCAGAAGCATGGTGACACCAGTGCCAGCTTGGTCTGGGTTGAGAGTGCCAAGTGGGTCCTGAAAACTGACACCCAGAACAGTGGCTTGTGAGTTTTGTTTCCCAGGGAAAAAGCCTGTACAATGGTTCAGGTTCACGCGGCCTTAAATTGCCGGGTGCCTCCTGGAATTCCGCATCTCGCCAGATGTTTCCCAGACGCTAAGCAACACCAGTGCCAACTTGGTCTGGTTTGAGAGTGCCAAGTGTGTCCTGCAAACTGACACCCAGAACAGTGGCTTGTGAGTTTTGTTTCCCAGGGAAAAAGCCTGTACAATGGTTCAGGGTCCTGCGGCCTTAAATTGCCGGGTGCCTCCTGGAATTCCGCCTCTCGCAGGATGCCTCCCAGACGCAAGGTGGCACCAGTGCCAACTTGGTCTGGTTTAAGAGTGCCAAGTGGGTCCTGAAAACTGACACCCAGAACAGTGGCTTGTGAGTTTTGTTTCCCAGGGAAAAGTCGTGTAAAATGGTTCAGGGGCCTTAGGCCTTAAATTGCCAGGTACCTCCTGGAATTCGGCCTCGCGCAGGATGCCTCCCAGACGCAAGGTGGCACATGTTCCAAACTGGTCTGGTTTAAGAGTGCCAAGTGGGTCCTGAAAACTGATACCCAGAACAGTGGCTTGTGAGTTTTGTTTCCCAGGGAAAAAGCCTGTAAAATGGTTCAGGGTCTTGCGGACTTAAATTGCCGGGTGACTCCTTGAATTCCGCATCTCACCAGATGTTTCCCAGATGCAAGGTGGCACCAGTGCCAACTTGGTCTGCTTTGAGAGTGTCAAGTGGGTCCTGAAAACTGACACCCAGAACAGTGGCTTGTGAGTTTTGTTTCCCAGGGAAAAATCCTGTACAATGGTTCAGGGGCCTGAGGCCTTAAATTGCCGGGTGCCTCCTGGAATTCCGCATCTCGCCAGGTGTTTCCCAGACGCTAAGCAACACCAGTTCCAACTTGGTCTGGTTTAAGAGTGCCAAGTGGGTCCTGCAAACTGACACCCAGAACAGTGGCTTCTGAATATTTTTTCCAAGGGAAAATGCCTGTAGAATGGTTTTGGGTCCTGCGGCCTTAAATAGCCGGGTGCCTCCTGGAATTCCCCCTCTCGCAGGATGCCTCCCAGACGCAAGGTGGCACCAGTGCCAACTTGGTCTGGTTTGATAGTACCAAGTGGGTCCGGCAAACTGACACCCAGAACAGTGGCTTGAGAGTTTTGTTTCCCAGGGAAAAAGCGTGTACAATGGTTCAGGGGCCTGAGGCCTTAAGTTGCCGTTGCCTCCTGGAGATCCGCCTCTCACAGGATGCCACCCAGGCGCAACATGACACCAGTGCCAACTTGGTCTGGTTTAAGAGTGCCAAGTGGGTCCTGAAAACTGACACCCAGAACAGTGACTTGTGAGTTTTGTTTCCCAGGGAAAAAGTCTGTACAATGGTTCAGGGGCCTGAGGCCTTAAATTGCCGGGTGCCTCCTGGAATTCGGCCACTCGCAGGATGCCTCCCAGACGCAAGGTGGCACCAGTTCCAACTTGATCTGGTTTGCGAGTGCCAAGTGGGTCCTGAAAACTGACACCCAGAACAGTGGCTTGTGAGTTTTGTTTCCCAGGGAAAAAGCCTGTACAATGGTTCAGGGTCCTGCGGCCTTAAATTGCCGGGTGCCTCCTGGAATTGCGCCTCTCGCAGGATGCCTCCCAGACGCAAGGTGGCACCAGTGCCAACTTGGTCTGCTTTGAGAGTGTCAAGTGGGTCCTGAAAACTGACACCCAGAACAGTGGCTTGTGAGTTTTGTTTCCCAGGGAAAAATCCTGTACAATGGTTCAGGGGCCTGAGGCCTTAAATTGCCGGGTGCCTCCTTGAATTGCGCCTCTCGCAGGATGCCTCCCAGACGCTAAGCAACACCAGTGCCAACTTGGTCTGGTTTAAGAATGCCAAGTGGGTCCTGAAAACTGACACCCAGAACAGTGGCTTGTGAGTTTTGTTTCCCAGGGAAAAAGCCTGTACAATGGTTCAGGTTCACGCGGCCTTAAATTGCGGGGTGCCTCCTGGAATTCGGCGTCTTGCAAGATGCCTCCCAGAAGCATGGTGACACCAGTGCCAGCTTGGTCTGGGTTGAGAGTGCCAAGTGGGTCCTGAAAACTGACACCCAGAACAGTGGCTTGTGAGTTTTGTTTCCCAGGGAAAAAGCCTGTACAATGGTTCAGGTTCACGCGGCCTTAAATTGCCGGGTGCCTCCTGGAATTCCGCATCTCGCCAGATGTTTCCCAGACGCTAAGCAACACCAGTGCCAACTTGGTCTGGTTTGAGAGTGCCAAGTGTGTCCTGCAAACTGACACCCAGAACAGTGGCTTGTGAGTTTTGTTTCCCAGGGAAAAAGCCTGTACAATGGTTCAGGGTCCTGCGGCCTTAAATTGCCGGTTGCCTCCTGGAATTCAGACTCTCGCAGGATGCCTCCCAGACGCAAGGTGGCACCAGTGCCAACTTGGTCTGGTTTAAGAGTGCCAAGTGGGTCCTGAAAACTGACACCCAGAACAGTGGCTTGTGAGTTTTGTTTCCCAGGGAAAAAGCCTGTACAATGGTTCAGGGTCCTGCGGCCTTAAATTGCCGGGTGCCTCCTGGAATTCCGCCTCTCGCAGGATGCCTCCCAGACGCAAGGTGGCACCAGTGCCAACTTGGTCTGGTTTAAGAGTGCCAAGTGGGTCCTGAAAACTGACACCCAGAACAGTGGCTTGTGAGTTTTGTTTCCCAGGGAAAAATCGTGTAAAATGGTTCAGGGGCCTTAGGCCTTAAATTGCCAGGTACCTCCTGGAATTCGGCCTCGCGCAGGATGCCTCCCAGACGCAAGGTGGCACATGTTCCAAACTGGTCTGGTTTAAGAGTGCCAAGTGGGTCCTGAAAACTGATACCCAGAACAGTGGCTTGTGAGTTTTGTTTCCCAGGGAAAAAGCCTGTAAAATGGTTCAGGGTCTTGCGGACTTAAATTGCCGGGTGACTCCTTGAATTCCGCATCTCACCAGATGTTTCCCAGATGCAAGGTGGCACCAGTGCCAACTTGGTCTGCTTTGAGAGTGTCAAGTGGGTCCTGAAAACTGACACCCAGAACAGTGGCTTGTGAGTTTTGTTTCCCAGGGAAAAATCCTGTACAATGGTTCAGGGGCCTGAGGCCTTAAATTGCCGGGTGCCTCCTGGAATTCCGCATCTCGCCAGGTGTTTCCCAGACGCTAAGCAACACCAGTTCCAACTTGGTCTGGTTTAAGAGTGCCAAGTGGGTCCTGCAAACTGACACCCAGAACAGTGGCTTCTGAATATTTTTTCCAAGGGAAAATGCCTGTAGAATGGTTTTGGGTCCTGCGGCCTTAAATAGCCGGGTGCCTCCTGGAATTCCCCCTCTCGCAGGATGCCTCCCAGACGCAAGGTGGCACCAGTGCCAACTTGGTCTGGTTTGATAGTACCAAGTGGGTCCGGCAAACTGACACCCAGAACAGTGGCTTGAGAGTTTTGTTTCCCAGGGAAAAAGCGTGTACAATGGTTCAGGGGCCTGAGGCCTTAAGTTGCCGTTGCCTCCTGGAGATCCGCCTCTCACAGGATGCCACCCAGGCGCAACATGACACCAGTGCCAACTTGGTCTGGTTTAAGAGTGCCAAGTGGGTCCTGAAAACTGACACCCAGAACAGTGACTTGTGAGTTTTGTTTCCCAGGGAAAAAGTCTGTACAATGGTTCAGGGGCCTGAGGCCTTAAATTGCCGGGTGCCTCCTGGAATTCGGCCACTCGCAGGATGCCTCCCAGACGCAAGGTGGCACCAGTTCCAACTTGATCTGGTTTGCGAGTGCCAAGTGGGTCCTGAAAACTGACACCCAGAACAGTGGCTTGTGAGTTTTGTTTCCCAGGGAAAAAGCCTGTACAATGGTTCAGGGTCCTGCGGCCTTAAATTGCCGGGTGCCTCCTGGAATTGCGCCTCTCGCAGGATGCCTCCCAGACGCAAGGTGGCACCAGTGCCAACTTGGTCTGCTTTGAGAGTGTCAAGTGGGTCCTGAAAACTGACACCCAGAACAGTGGCTTGTGAGTTTTGTTTCCCAGGGAAAAATCCTGTACAATGGTTCAGGGGCCTGAGGCCTTAAATTGCCGGGTGCCTCCTTGAATTCGGCCTCTCGCAGGATGCCTCCCAGACGCTAAGCAACACCAGTGCCAACTTGGTCTGATTTAAGAATGCCAAATGGATCCTGAAAACTGACACCCAGAACAGTGGCTTATGAGTTTTGTTTCCCAGGGAAAAAGCCTGTACAATGGTTCAGGGGCCTGCGGTCTTAAATTGCCGGGTGCCTCCTGGAATTCGGCCTCTCGCAGGATGCCTCCCAGATGCGAGGTGGCACCAGTGCCAACTTGGTCTGGTTTAAGAGTGCCAAGTGGGTCCTGAAAACTGACACCCAGAACAGTGGTTTGTGAGTTTTGTTTCCCAGGGAAAAAGCCTGTACAATGGTTCAGGTTCACGCGGCCTTAAATTGCCAGGTGCCTCCTGGAATTCCGCATCTCGCCAGATGTTTCCAAGACGCTAAGCAACACCAGTGCCAACTTGGTCTGGTTTGAGAGTGCCAAGTGTGTCCTGCAAAATGACACTCAGAACAGTGGCTTGTGAGTTTTGTTTCCCAGGGAAAAAGCCTGTACAATGGTTCAGGGTCCTGCGGCCTTAAATTGCCGGATGCCTCCTGGAATTCGGCGTCTTGCAAGATGCCTCCCAGAAGTATGGTGGCACCAGTGCCAGCTTGGTCTGCGTTGAGAGTGTCAAGTGGGTCCTGCAAACTGACACCCAGAACAGTGGCTTCTGAATTTTGTTTTCCAGGGAAAAAGCCTGTAGAATGGTTTTCGGTCCTGCGGCCTTAAATTGCCAGGTGCCTCCTGGAATTCAGCCTCTCGCAGGATGCCTCCCAGACGCAAGGTGGCACCAGTTCCAACTTGGTCTGCTTTGAGAGTGTCAAGTGGGTCCTGAAAACTGACACCCAGAACAGTGGCTTGTGAGTTTTGTTTCCCAGGGAAAAAGCCTGTACAATGGTTCAGGGGCCTGAGGCCTTAAATTGCCGGGTGCCTCCTGGAATTCGCCCTCTCGCAGGATGCCTCCCAGACACAAGGTGGCACCAGTTCCAACTTGGTCTGGTTTAAGAGTGCCAAGTGGGTCCTGAAAACTGACACCCAGAACAGTGGCTTGTGAGTTTTGTTTCCCAGGGAAAAAGCCTGTACAATGGTTCAGGGGCCTTAGGCCTTAAATTGCCGGGTGCCTCCTGGAATTCGGCCTCTCACAGGATGCCTCCCAGACGCAAGGTGGCACATGTTCCAAATTGGTCTGGTTTGAGAGTGCCAAGTGGGTCCTGAAAACTGACACCCAGAACAGTGGCTTGTGAGTTTTGTTTCCCAGGGAAAAAGCCTGTACAATGGTTCAGGGTCCTGCGGCCTTAAATTGCCGGGTGCCTCCTGGAATTCGGACTCTCGCAGAATGCCTCCCAGACGCAAGGTGGCACCAGTGCCAACTTGGTCTGGTTTAAGAGTGCCAAGTGGGTCCTGCAAACTGACACCCAGAACAGTGGCTTGTGAGTTTTGTTTCCCAGGGAAAAAGCCTGTACAATGGTTCAGGGTCCTGCGGCCTTAAATTGCGGGGTGCCTCCTGGAATTCCGCATCTCGCCAATTGTTTCCCAGACGCTCAGCAACACCAGTGCCAACTTGGTCTGGTTTAAGAGTGTCAAGTGGGTCCTGGAAACTGACACCCAGAACAGTGGCTTCTGAATATTTTTTCCCCGGGAAAAAGCCTGTAGAATGGTTTTGGGTCCTGCGGCCTTAAATTGCCGGGTGCCTCCTGGAATTTCGCCTCTCGCAGGATGCCTCCCAGACGCAAGGTGGCACCAGTGCCAACTTGGTCTGGTTTGAGAGTACCAAGTTGGTCCTGCAAACTGACACCCAGAACAGTGGCTTGTGTGTTTTGTTTCCCAGGGAAAAAGCGTGTACAATGGTTCAGGGGCCTGAGGCCTTAAGTTGCCGGGTGCCTCCTGGAGATCCGCCTCTCACAGGATGCCTCCCAGGCGCAACATGACACCAGTGCCAACTTGGTCTGGTTTAAGAGTGCCAAGTGGGTCCTGAAAACTGACACCCAGAACAGTGACTTGTGAGTTTTGTTTCCCAGGGAAAAATCCTGTACAATGGTTCAGGGGCCTGAGGCCTTAAATTGCCGGGTGCCTCCTGGAATTCCGCATCTCGCCAGATGTTTCCCAGACGCTAAGCAACACCAGTGCCAACTTGGTCTGGTTTGAGAGTGCCAAGAATATCCTGCAAACTGACACCCAGAACAGTGGCTTGTGAGTTTTGTTTCCCAGGGAAAAAGCCTGTACAATAGTTCAGGGTCCTGCGGCCTTAAATTGCCGGGTGCCTCCTGGAATTCGGCGTCTTGCAAGATGCCTCCCAGACGCAAGGTGGCACCAGTGCCAACTTGGTCTGGGTTGAGAGTGCCAAGTGGGTCCTGCAAACTGACACCCAGAACAGTGGCTTCTGAACTTTGTTTTCCAGGGAAAAAGCCTGTAGAATGGTTTTCGGTCCTGCGGCCTTAAATTGCCAGGTGCCTCCTGGAATTCGGCCTCTCGCAGGATGCCTCCCAGACACAAGGTGGCACCAGTGCCAACTTGGTCTTGTTTAAGAGTGCCAAGTGGGTCCTGAAAACTGACACCCAGAACAGTGGCTTGTGAGTTTTGTTTCCCAGGGGAAAAGCCTGTACAATGGTTCAGGGTCCTGCGGCAGTAAATTGCCGGGTGACTCCTGGAATTCCACATCTCACCAGATGTTTCCCAGACGCTAAGCAACACCAGTGCCAACTTGGTCTGGTTTAAGAGTGCCAAGTGGGTCCTGCAAACTGACACCCAGAACAGTGGCTTCTGAATATTTTTTCCCAGGGAAAAAGCCTGTACAATGGTTCAGGGTCCTGCGGCCTTAAATTGCCGGGTGCCTCCTGGAATTCGGCCTCTCGCAGGATGCCTCCCAGACGCAAGGTGGCACCAGTGCCAACTTGGTCTGGTTTGAGAGTACCAAGTGGGTCCTGAAAACTGACACCCAGAACAGTGGCTTGTGAGTTTTGTTTCCCAGGGAAAAAGCCTGTACAATGGTTCAGGGTCCTGCGGCCTTTAATTGCCGGTTGTCTTCTGGAATTCTGCCTCTCGCAGGATGCCTCCCAGACGCATGGTGGCACCAGTGCCATCTTGGTCTGGTTTAAGAGTGCCAAGTGGGTCCTGAAAACTGACACCCAGAACAGTGGCTTGTGAGTTTTGTTTCCCAGGGAAAAAGCCTGTAAAATTGCTCAGGGTCCTGCGGCCCTCAATTTCCGCGTGTCTACTTGAATTCGGCCTCTCGCAGGATGCCTCCCAGACGCAAGATGGCACCAGTTCCAACTTGGTCTGGTTTGAGAGTGTCAAGTGGGTCCTGAAAACTGACACCCAGAAAAGTGGCTTGTGAGTTTTGTTTCCCAGGGAAAAAGCCTGTACAATGGTTCAGGGTCCTGCGGCCTTAAATTGCCGTGTGCCTCCTGGAATTCGGCCTCTCGCAGGATGTTTCCCAGACGCTAAACGGCACCGGTGCCAACTTGGTCTGGTTTGAGAGTGCCAAGTGGGTCCTGCAAACTGACACCCAGAACAGTGGCTTGTGAGTTTTGTTTCCCAGGGAAAAAGCCTTTACATTGGTTCAGGGTCATGCCGCCTTAAATAGCCGGGTGCCTCCTGGAATTCGGCTTCTTCCAATATGCCTTCCAGACGCAATGTGCCATCACTGCCACTTTGGTCTGGTTTCAGAATGCCAAGTGGGTCCTGCAAACTGACACCCAGAACAGTGGCATCTGAGTTTTGTTTCCCAGGGAAAAAGCCTGTAAAATGGTTTTGGGTCCTGCGGCCTTAAATTGCCGGGTGCCTCCTGGAATTCCGCCTCTCGCAAGATGCCTCACAGATGCAAAGTGGAAAAAGTGCCGACATGGTCTGGTTTGAGAGTGCCAAGTGGGTCCTGAAAACTGACACCCAGAACAGTGGCTTCTGAGTTTTGTTTCCCAGGTAAAAGGCCTGTAGAATGGTTCAGGGTCCTGCGGCCTTTAATTCCCAGGTGCCTCCTGGAATTGCACCTTTCGCAGGATGCTTCCCAGACGCAAGGTGGAACCAGTGCCAACTTGGTCTGATGTGAGAGTGCTAAGTGGGATATGAAATCTGACACCCAGAACAGCGGCTTGTGAGTTTTGTTTCCCAGGGAAAAGGCCTGTACAATGGTTCAGGGTCCTGGGGCCTTAAATTGCCCGGTGCCTCCTGGAATTTCGCCTCTCGCAGGATGCCTGCCGACGCAAGGTGACACCAGTGCCAACTTGGACTGGTTTGAGAGTGCCAGGTGGATCCTGCAAACTGACACCCAGAAAAGTGGCTTCTGAGTTTTATTTCCCAGGGAAAAACCTGTACAATGGTTTAGGGTCCTGCGGACATCAATTTCCGGGTGCCTCCTGGAATTTGGCCTCCCGCAGGATGCCTCCAAGACGCAAGGTGGCACCAGTGAACTCTTGGTCTGGTTTGAGAGTGCCAAGTGGGTCCTGAAAACTGACACTCAGAACAGTGGCTTATAAGTTTTCTTTCCCAGAGAAAAGCCTGTACATTGGTTCAGTGACCTGAGGCGTCAAATGGCAAGGTGCCCCCTGGAATTGTGCCTCTCGCAGGATGTTTCCCAGACGCTAAGCGGCACCGGTGCTCACTTAGTCACGTATCAGAGTGCCAAGTGGGTCCTGCAAACTGACACCGAGATGGGTGCTTCAGGAGGAGCAGCAGCGAGCACAGCATCGTTTTTGCAGCAGCTCCTTGCATACGCCTGTTTTTTGGAGTTGAAAGGCTTGCAGAGTGTTTTTGGGAGTTGAAAGGCTCCCAAGTGTTCAAGTAACTTTTTCTCTCCGCTGGAAAGCTGCAGGCTCAGTGCCAGTGTTCTGCAGCTTCTTTCTTCACGTTTCAGCTCTCCGTGTGCTGGAGAAGCCGGAGAGGCTTCCTTGCCGCCGAAGCGGCACCTTCGCCGGCAGAGAGCATCCTGCCGGCCGCGGTGCGCTCCGGAGCGGGGCTTGTGCCGGAAGACGCCGGCAACAGGCTCTTACCTCCGGACAGCTCCGGATCTCCCCTCTCATGCGTCTCTTGTCGCCTACATGGCAGGGAAAAGCCTCCCCACTCTGTCTAGGAAGGAGAAAGTGTGCCAGCACAGCAAACGCCTCCCGCACTTTCCCTGCAATTCAGCAAGTGCTTTGCAGCTTGAAATTGGAAGGAAAGCCTCAGATTTAGCAGCCAGAGCTTCAGGAGGAGCAGCAGCGAGCACAGCATGGTTTTTGCAGCAGCTCCTTGCATACGCCTGTTTTTGGGAGTTGAAAGGCTTGCAGAGTGTTCAAGCACCTTTTTCTCTCCGCTGGAAAGCTGCAGGCTCGGTGCCAGTGTTCTGCAGCTTCTTTCTTCACGTTTCAGCTCTCCGTGTGCTGGAGAAGCCGGAGAGGCTTCCTTGCCGCCGAAGCGGCACCTTCGCCGGCAGAGAGCATCCTGCCGGCCGCGGTGCGCTCCGGAGCGGGGCTTGTGCCGGAAGACGCCGGCAACAGGCGCTTACCTCCGGACAGCTCCGGATCTCCCCTCTCATGCGTCTCTTGTCGCCTACATGGCAGGGAAAAGCCTCTCCACTCTGTCTAGGAAGGAGAAAGTGTGCCAGCACAGCAAACGCCTCCCGCACTTTCCCTGCAATTCAGCAAGTGCTTTGCAGCTTGAAATTGGAAGGAAAGCCTCAGATTTAGCAGCCAGAGCTTCAGGAGGAGCAGCAGCGAGCACAGCATGGTTTTTGCAGCAGCTCCTTGCATACGCCTGTTTTTGGGAGTTGAAAGGCTTGCAGAGTGTTCAAGCACCTTTTTCTCTCCGCTGGAAAGCTGCAGGCTCGGTGCCAGTGTTCTGCAGCTTCTTTCTTCACGTTTCAGCTCTCCGTGTGCTGGAGAAGCCGGAGAGGCTTCCTTGCCGCTGAAGCGGCACCTTCGCCGGCAGAGAGCATCCTGCCGGCCGCGGTGCGCTCCGGAGCGGGGCTTGTGCCGGAAGACGCCGGCAACAGGCGCTTACCTCCGGACAGCTCCGGATCTCCCCTCTCATGCGTCTCTTGTCGCCTACATGGCAGGGAAAAGCCTCCCCACTCTGTCTAGGAAGGAGAAAGTGTGCCAGCACAGCAAACGCCTCCCGCACTTTCCCTGCAATTCAGCAAGTGCTTTGCAGCTTGAAATTGGAAGGAAAGCCTCAGATTTAGCAGCCAGAGCTTCAGGAGGAGCAGCAGCGAGCACAGCATGGTTTTTGCAGCAGCTCCTTGCATACGCCTGTTTTTGGGAGTTGAAAGGCTTGCAGAGTGTTCAAGCACCTTTTTCTCTCCGCTGGAAAGCTGCAGGCTCGGTGCCAGTGTTCTGCAGCTTCTTTCTTCACGTTTCAGCTCTCCGTGTGCTGGAGAAGCCGGAGAGGCTTCCTTGCCGCCGAAGCGGCACCTTCGCCGGCAGAGAGCATCCTGCCGGCCGCGGTGCGCTCCGGAGCGGGGCTTGTGCCGGAAGACGCCGGCAACAGGCGCTTACCTCCGGACAGCTCCGGATCTCCCCTCTCATGCGTCTCTTGTCGCCTACATGGCAGGGAAAAGCCTCTCCACTCTGTCTAGGAAGGAGAAAGTGTGCCAGCACAGCAAACGCCTCCCGCACTTTCCCTGCAATTCAGCAAGTGCTTTGCAGCTTGAAATTGGAAGGAAAGCCTCAGATTTAGCAGCCAGAGCTTCAGGAGGAGCAGCAGCGAGCACAGCATGGTTTTTGCAGCAGCTCCTTGCATACGCCTGTTTTTGGGAGTTGAAAGGCTTGCAGAGTGTTCAAGCACCTTTTTCTCTCCGCTGGAAAGCTGCAGGCTCGGTGCCAGTGTTCTGCAGCTTCTTTCTTCACGTTTCAGCTCTCCGTGTGCTGGAGAAGCCGGAGAGGCTTCCTTGCCGCCGAAGCGGCACCTTCGCCGGCAGAGAGCATCCTGCCGGCCGCGGTGCGCTCCGGAGCGGGGCTTGTGCCGGAAGACGCCGGCAACAGGCGCTTACCTCCGGACAGCTCCGGATCTCCCCTCTCATGCGTCTCTTGTCGCCTACATGGCAGGGAAAAGCCTCTCCACTCTGTCTAGGAAGGAGAAAGTGTGCCAGCACAGCAAACGCCTCCCGCACTTTCCCTGCAATTCAGCAAGTGCTTTGCAGCTTGAAATTGGAAGGAAAGCCTCAGATTTAGCAGCCAGAGCTTCAGGAGGAGCAGCAGCGAGCACAGCATGGTTTTTGCAGCAGCTCCTTGCATACGCCTGTTTTTGGGAGTTGAAAGGCTTGCAGAGTGTTCAAGCACCTTTTTCTCTCCGCTGGAAAGCTGCAGGCTCGGTGCCAGTGTTCTGCAGCTTCTTTCTTCACGTTTCAGCTCTCCGTGTGCTGGAGAAGCCGGAGAGGCTTCCTTGCCGCCGAAGCGGCACCTTCGCCGGCAGAGAGCATCCTGCCGGCCGCGGTGCGCTCCGGAGCGGGGCTTGTGCCGGAAGACGCCGGCAACAGGCGCTTACCTCCGGACAGCTCCGGATCTCCCCTCTCATGCGTCTCTTGTCGCCTACATGGCAGGGAAAAGCCTCCCTACTCTGTCTAGGAAGGAGAAAGTGTGCCAGCACAGCAAACGCCTCCCGCACTTTCCCTGCAATTCAGCAAGTGCTTTGCAGCTTGAAATTGGAAGGAAAGCCTCAGATTTAGCAGCCAGAGCTTCAGGAGGAGCAGCAGCGAGCACAGCATGGTTTTTGCAGCAGCTCCTTGCATACGCCTGTTTTTGGGAGTTGAAAGGCTTGCAGAGTGTTCAAGCACCTTTTTCTCTCCGCTGGAAAGCTGCAGGCTCGGTGCCAGTGTTCTGCAGCTTCTTTCTTCACGTTTCAGCTCTCCGTGTGCTGGAGAAGCCGGAGAGGCTTCCTTACCTGCGAAGCGGCACCTTCGCCGGCAGAGAGCATCCTGCCGGCCGCGGTGCGCTCCGGAGCGGGGCTTGTGCCGGAAGACGCCGGCAACAGGCGCTTACCTCCGGACAGCTCCGGATCTCCCCTCTCATGCGTCTCTTGTCGCCTACATGGCAGGGAAAAGCCTCTCCACTCTGTCTAGGAAGGAGAAAGTGTGCCAGCACAGCAAACGCCTCCCGCACTTTCCCTGCAATTCAGCAAGTGCTTTGCAGCTTGAAATTGGAAGGAAAGCCTCAGATTTAGCAGCCAGAGCTTCAGGAGGAGCAGCAGCGAGCACAGCATGGTTTTTGCAGCAGCTCCTTGCATACGCCTGTTTTTGGGAGTGGAAAGGCTTGCAGAGTGTTCAAGCACCTTTTTCTCTCCGCTGGAAAGCTGCAGGCTCGGTGCCAGTGTTCTGCAGCTTCTTTCTTCACGTTTCAGCTCTCCGTGTGCTGGAGAAGCAGGAGAGGCTTCCTTACCTGCGAAGCGGCACCTTCGCCGGCAGAGAGCATCCTGCCGGCCGCGGTGCGCTCCGGAGCGGGGCTTGTGCCGGAAGACGCCGGCAACAGGCGCTTACCTCCGGACAGCTCCGGATCTCCCCTCTCATGCGTCTCTTGTCGCCTACATGGCAGGGAAAAGCCTCTCCACTCTGTCTAGGAAGGAGAAAGTGTGCCAGCACAGCAAACGCCTCCCGCACTTTCCCTGCAATTCAGCAAGTGCTTTGCAGCTTGAAATTGGAAGGAAAGCCTCAGATTTAGCAGCCAGAGCTTCAGGAGGAGCAGCAGCGAGCACAGCATGGTTTTTGCAGCAGCTCCTTGCATACGCCTGTTTTTGGGAGTTGAAAGGCTTGCAGAGTGTTCAAGCACCTTTTTCTCTCCGCTGGAAAGCTGCAGGCTCGGTGCCAGTGTTCTGCAGCTTCTTTCTTCACGTTTCAGCTCTCCGTGTGCTGGAGAAGCCGGAGAGGCTTCCTTGCCGCCGAAGCGGCACCTTCGCCGGCAGAGAGCATCCTGCCGGCCGCGGTGCGCTCCGGAGCGGGGCTTGTGCCGGAAGACGCCGGCAACAGGCGCTTACCTCCGGACAGCTCCGGATCTCCCCTCTCATGCGTCTCTTGTCGCCTACATGGCAGGGAAAAGCCTCTCCACTCTGTCTAGGAAGGAGAAAGTGTGCCAGCACAGCAAACGCCTCCCGCACTTTCCCTGCAATTCAGCAAGTGCTTTGCAGCTTGAAATTGGAAGGAAAGCCTCAGATTTAGCAGCGAGAGCTTCAGGAGGGGCAGCAGCGAGCACAGCATGGTTTTTGCAGCAGCTCCTTGCATACGCCTGTTTTTGGGAGTTGAAAGGCTTGCAGAGTGTTCAAGCACCTTTTTCTCTCCGCTGGAAAGCTGCAGGCTCGGTGCCAGTGTTCTGCAGCTTCTTTCTTCACGTTTCAGCTCTCCGTGTGCTGGAGAAGCCGGAGAGGCTTCCTTGCCGCCGAAGCGGCACCTTCGCCGGCAGAGAGCATCCTGCCGGCCGCGGTGCGCTCCGGAGCGGGGCTTGTGCCGGAAGACGCCGGCAACAGGCGCTTACCTCCGGACAGCTCCGGATCTCCCCTCTCATGCGTCTCTTGTCGCCTACATGGCAGGGAAAAGCCTCTCCACTCTGTCTAGGAAGGAGAAAGTGTGCCAGCACAGCAAACGCCTCCCGCACTTTCCCTGCAATTCAGCAAGTGCTTTGCAGCTTGAAATTGGAAGGAAAGCCTCAGATTTAGCAGCCAGAGCTTCAGGAGGAGCAGCAGCGAGCACAGCATGGTTTTTGCAGCAGCTCCTTGCATACGCCTGTTTTTGGGAGTTGAAAGGCTTGCAGAGTGTTCAAGCACCTTTTTCTCTCCGCTGGAAAGCT